>NC_053023.1:516877068-517177068 GCF_003073215.2 Triticum urartu
TTGTTATATCTTATGTCCGAACTGTCTTGCGAGTACTTTCAAAGTACTCACCTGGCTTGTTGATTTGGCCAGATGTTGACGAAGGCGATCTCATGGATGAAGAGTTCGATAGCGAGTCCGACGCCTAGAGGAGTCCCAGTCAGTCTCGAGTGATCCTGGATTTGGTTACTGTATTATATCCGCTTCCGCTACCCGAATAAATTCATCGAGCCTCACCTCGACGCTCGATGAGCTGCCAGTTTAGGAGTCATGTTATCCACCCTCCCCTGTGTTGTTCCACCACTTTTATCTCAAGTCAGTAGCATGCCACCACACCATTGTGACATATCCGCCATTATGTTTAATTATTGGTGTGCTTGTAATAATCTGTTGAGCAGCCCTAGCTCGACCTTGTAATATAATTATTGCTACTGGCTTATTGTATCAAGAATTTTGTCTACTAGTATGGAGGATTTTCCTCATACTGGACTCAAAAGATCGGTTTCTCAATAAACATTTTTATTGGAAAACCGGTCGTGACAAGCTTGGTACCAGAGCCAGGCTGACTGTAGGAAGCCACTAGGTGCGATCGCTAATCGGTTATTAGCATAAGAGCTAATTCGTGTTGCTCCACCTCTGGTGCCCGCTCCATCTACTCGGCGCAGCACTTCACGTCTGGAGCGTATTAGTGAGGAGGAGGTCGAGTCCCCAGCCTCTCTGCGCCTCACCCTCGGCAGGGAAAAGGAGATCGTCAACATCTCCGACTAAGTACGCTTAGCCGCCATGCGATGTACCACTTTGTACGATATGTTTATGTGTACATAAGTTGTGAGAAGTAGCTTGTTTGCGCACCATGTAGGAACTGGGAGAAGTGCACTAGCCTAAATAACATGTCAGGAATATGTACGCATATCCTGAGTGATGTAGTGTATAATTACCGCCTGCGTGTAAGATATGTAATGAGCAGTCCTTCTCCGTGCGCAATCGATCTTTTATCTTGAGTAATCCTGGAGCATTTGATTTATTTCTCATCTTTGTGCATTTATTGATTTTTTGCGACTCTTTTCACTTTTTTATGAGTTTTACAAAATATACCCCCAGAGTGAAAAATGTCTCGTCCTTGGACGCGCTCCATGCCAACTCCGCCAGAGGAAAATTATGGCACTCAACCGGGCAACAATTTCACACAAGGACAGTCGAGTCAACAGGACAGTGAAACAACATTTTCCCAAATGTGCCGCCTTTATGAGCAAAGTCAGCAACAACACCAGAAAATGATGAACCAAGTCATCAATATGGGAAATCACCGTGGACAGTATCAGCAGCAATCCAAGTTATCTGAGCTACAGAAGACGCGTCTCCAAACATTTTCTCATACTGACAAACCTCTTGAGGCCGAAGATTGGCTCCGAGACATGGAAAGAAAATTAATTATTGCACAATGTTCAGACCTCGAGAAAGTACTATATGCCCCGCAGTATCTCACAGGAGCAGCTGCATCGTGGTGGGAGAATTTCCTGCACATGCACCCCAACGAAAATGATATAACCTGGGAGGACTTCAAAGAAGGTTTTCGTGGGGCACACATTCCTAAGAGTATAATGAAAATCAAGAAGAGAGAGTTTGATGACCTCAAACAAAGGACCATGACGGTGTCAGAATACAACGGTCAGTTTACTCTATTGTCTCGCTACGCCAACGAAGAGCGTATGACTGAAAGCAAGAAGATGGAGAAATTCCTAGACGGTCTGGCGCCCGCGCTTAAATGCCAGCTGCTTGTGCACACTTTTTCAGATTTCAAAACGCTAGTGGATAAGGCCATTACCTTGGAAAATGAGAGATGTAGCTTGGAGGATTTCCGCAAGCGAAAAAGGGACCAGACTACTCTTGCTCGCAACCACCGAAGCAAGACGGATTTTCAGAAAGGTGGGACACACAAACCCACGACGAACGTCTCACGCCCAATCAAGAATTTCCATGCAAGGGACAAGGAGTTCACATATCGCCCAGGCGTTACTTGCTACGCATGTGGAGAAGAAGGGCACTATGCCAAGCAGTGCCCCAAGCCAAGGAACTCGACCCCAAAGCCGAACAACGGTGGCAATAATTCAGCACCCAAGCGAAACAATTTCAACCCCAATAACAACCACAGGAAGGGTCATCTGAACCACGTGACCAAAGAGGAAGCACAGAATGCCCCGGATATCGTACTCGGTACGTTTCCTGTCAACACAATACCTGCCATGGTTTTGTTTGATTCTGGAGCTTCTCACTCATTCATCTCGAAAAGTTCTGCTTTGCAAAATAATTTTTTGATGTTTCCCTTGGAAAAATCCATGATCATCAAGTCCCCTGGGATTGAGCAAGTTACTCAGAGTTACTGCCAAGGTGTGGTTATTGAGTTTGAAGGATTGAAGTTTCACGCCAATCTTATTGTTTTGGAAAATAAAGGACTGGATGTCATCCTAGGGATGGATTGGTTAACCACCAACAAAGGTTTTATTGACTGTTTCAACCGGACCGTAATTCTCACCCGCCACCACGGGAAGACAATAAGAGTTTCAGCCAAAGAGAGAAAAATATCCCGGCAACCGAGATTGAACAAGGTGGGCGTTTCTGAATTAAGCAAGGTTCCAGTAGTGTGTGAATTTCCAGACGTATTTCCCGAAGAACTACCAGGCATGCCACTAGACCGAGACATAGAATTCAGCATTGAGCTAGCACCCGGAACCACCCCCATATACAAGAAACCATATAGAATGGCACCATCCGAGTTGGTAGAATTGAAGAAGCAAATAAAAGAATTACTAGACAAAGGATATATTCGAGCCAGCTCCTCACCTTGGGGTTCACCAATTTTATTTGCCAAAAAGAAGGATGGAACACTGAGATTGTGTATAGACTATCGAGCACTTAACATGGTCACAATCAAGAACATATACCCGATGCCCCGGATAAATGATTTATTTGATCAACTCGCTCAGGCCAAGGTATTCTCAAAGATTGACTTAAGGTCGGGATACCATCAGTTAAAAGTATGAACAGAGGATATCCCCAAGACAGCCTTCACCTCCAGATACGGACTGTATGAGTTCACAGTAATGCCATTTGGACTAACGAACGCCCCCACATATTTTGTTCACCTCATGAACAAAGTATTTATGAAGTTTATGGACAAGTTTGTTGTGGTATTCATCGACGATATACTGATATACTCCAAGACACCAGAAGAGCACGCGGAACATCTCAGAATTGTGCTGGGAGAACTCAGGAAACATCAACTGTACGCCAAGTTCAGCAAGTGCGAATTTTGGCTAAGACAAGTAGGGTTTCTGGGCCACATACTGACCCAGGAAGGTATTGCCATAGACCCGGAAAAGGTCAAGGCCATACTTGGCTGGAAACCACCAGCCAACGTAACGGACGTACGAAGTTTCTTGGGAATGGCAGGATACTACCGAAGATTTATTGAAGGTTTCTCCACCATAGCTAAGCCAATGACGCAGTTACTCAAGAAAGACAAGAAGTTTGAATGGACGGAAGCTTGCGAGAGAAGTTTCCAAGAGCTAAAAAGGAAATTAACGACAGCACCAATATTAATTGTGCCAGACATACACAAAAATTTCGAAGTGTATTGTGACGCATCCCGAAAGGGTCTCGGATGCGTATTGATGCAAGAAGGCAAAGTTGTCGCATACGCTTCGAGACAACTTCGCAAGCATGAAGAAAATTATCCCACTCATGACTTAGGATTGGCAGCAGTCATTCATGCACTCAAGGAATGGAGGCACTTCTTACTTGGAAATCGTTGTGAAATATATACTAACCATAAAAGTCTCAAGTATATTTTCACACAGCCGGAACTCAATTTACGGCAATGACGCTGGTTGGAATTGGTAAAAGATTATGATGTGGGTATCCACTATCATCCAGGAAAAGCAAATGTGGTGGCAGATGCTCTTAGTCGGAACCCCAGCTCGGACGACAACAGTCTACAAGGCTTGAAACCTGAATTCCAACAAGAATTTGCCAAACTCAACTTAATGATGGTCGCGAAAGGCACCATAACAAATTTGGAAGTGCAACCCAACCTTGTGGAAAGAATTAAAGAAACTCAGCATGGGCACCCCAGCATCGAAGGCATAAAAAGAAAGGTGAGCATGGGCAAGGCCTCGGAATTTGTCATAGACGATGAGGGAACATTATGGTACGGAGACAGACTCTGCGTGCCAAATATAGAGGACCTCAAGCAGCAAATTCTAGCTGAAGCCCACACCGCTCCATATTTGATCCACCCTGGAGGAACCAAAATGTATAAGGATATCCAGGAAAGATTTTGGTGGCACGGTATGAAGAGGGATATAGCCACTTTCATTGCATGTTGTGATTCTTGTCAACGCATAAAAGCTGAGCATCAAAGACCAGCCGGACTACTGCAACCAAACAAAATACCTGAGTGGAAATGGGATGAAATAGGGATGGATTTCATTGTCGGACTACCTCGGTCACGACACAGGAATGATGCCATATGGGTCATCACCGATAGATTAACCAAGGTGGCACATTTCGTTCCAGTGAAGACAACCTACACCACTCAGAGGCTTGCCAGGATTTATCTCTCCCATATAGTTTGTCTGCATGGAGTCCCGAAGACTATAATATCCGACAGAGGCACTCAGTTCGTCCCGAAATTCTGGGATCATTTACAACAGGCTCTGGGAACTCAACTGGCCTTCAGTACAGCCTACCATCCCCAGACTGATGGACAGGCTGAACGCGTAAACCAAATTCTAGAAGACATGCTAAGAGCATGTGTCCTCACCTATGGGACCAGTTGGGAAGAAAGCCTGCCATATGCCGAGTTCGCATACAACAACAGTTACTAGGCCAGCCTGCAAATGGCACCTTTTGAAGCCCTATATGGATGGAGATGTCGTACCCCGCTAAATTGGTCAGAAACCGGAGACAGCCGTATATTCGGCCCAGACATGCTGAAAGAAGCCGAGGAAGAGGTCAAGCTAATCAGGGACCGACTCAAGACCGCTCAAAGCCGACAGAAGAGTTATTACGATCGGAAAAACCGTGAGGTCAGATTCGAACCCGGTGAATTTGTATACCTACGAGTATCACCTATGAGGGGCTTGCAATGATTCAAGATTAAGGGAAAGCTAGCACCAAGATTCATCGGACCATTCTGTATAGTGGCACGAAGGGGCACTGTAGCCTACCAACTAGACTTACCCGAAGAATTATCCGATGTCCACGACGTGTTCCACATCTCGCAATTGAGGAAGTGCGTAAGCAACCCAGAAAAGTAGGTATCCCATGAGAACATTGACGTACAGCCAGACCTCACCTATCGGGAACATCCAGTAAAAATATTAGAGGAGTCTGAAAGGAGGACCCGACAGAAAACCATCAAGTTTTTCAGAGTTCAGTGGAGCAATCACACCGAGAGTGAAGCAACTTGGGAAAGATAGGATTTTCTTCGGACAGAACACCCACACTTATTTGAGGATCAGCTGAAATCTCGGGGACGAGATTTTTCCCTAAGGGGGTAGGTGTTGTGACACTCCAAAATTTTTTATTCAATTTTCAAAAAAAACTTTGTTGGTTTTGAGGAAGGTCATTTAAATCCTTCCAAAAATCTCTCTCTCAAAAAAGATTTCCCTTGGCAAGGATTTTATTTTTTGACTTTGTATCTTCTTCAACTCTGTTGTTTGAATTATGAAAACTTCCTTCTGATTATTCCCTTCTCAAATAAATTCTTGGGATTTATTTATTTCTTCAAAAAGAAACCCTAGGAGTTTTGGGACTTCTCTCATTTTGAAACCACCCATGGTTTTACCATGCCTCATGTGATAAAACCTCCCAAAACCCCTCCCTCCATTTTGGGGCAATCAAAACTTTCTGTTCCAACAAGTCCAAACCATTTTTGGATTTTATTTCATTTATTTTATCTCCCAAATCAATTCTGTCATTTATTTTGAACCTAGGTGATTTTCAAAGCAAGTACCATATTGCCTTTGAGTTTTGATCTCAAACCACTCCTATGGATAGTCCTTAGCACCCACAACCTAGAACCATCAAGATCCACCCTCCTTCTTTTCAAAATTTTCAAGTTTCAGCCTCTGCAAGTTTGGACCAGATTTGTCAAATTTGGTGAAATCCATATCTTCTCTTCTCCAAAAATTCTACCAAAATCCAGGCAGCCCCCAGATGCAATGAGAGGCCACCCCACCAAAAATCAGCTCAAGGAAAATTCCCCACATGCCAAAATCATTTCGTCGAACACCTGGCCAACACTGTTACTGTGCACTTTCAGTAAAATTCAGAGTTTCAGAGTTTTACAGTGTCGTTTCTTCGTCAGAGACTTGTCATCGATCAACTGTGCGCCCTGGCGCGTTGCGCTCGGCCTCTCCTCCCTGGCCAGAGCACCGCACGCCCTCTTGGACGGGTGCAGGTGTCGGTGGCGGTGAGCATCGCCGGAGTTGGCAGCTTCTGCGGTGGCAACGCCACCCGTGGCGGCCAACAGAAGACAACGCCAGCTCGCAACGCCATTCGGCGCCGCCCAACGCTCCCCTGCCCTCTGCGTGGCCTCATGCACGCCAGCGCACCCCGCAGCACCGTTGCCGTGGCCCGGCAAGAACAGGGCACGCTCTCTGCCGCCGACGGGCCCGCGCCGCCCGGTTCCGTCGAAACCCACTCAAGCTCCTAATCCAAGTCCGTTTAGCGTCTGAATGGGACCAGTAGACCTCCACGATGACGCCCAACTCCCTAATCTCCCCCGACCAAGCACTGCGCCGCCGTAACCATCGCCGGAGATCCCCGTTCACGACCACCGCCTCGGATCGCCTATAAAAAGGGGCCCCGAGCTCGCCCTCGAACACGCACCACCACTGCACCCCACAGACACCCCGCCAGGCCACTAGGAGGACCTCGAGGAGGTCTCCTCCCCCAACTCCGGCCGCCTCGTTCCGCCCCGGCCACCAACTCGATCCACTCCGGTGAGGCCATCCCCGACGCCCAAACCTCGTCAGTAGCCTCCTCGAGCACCCAGTGATCTAACCCAAGCTTCAATTTGACCTTTGCAGCCCTCCCCGACGAGATCCAACTCCACCCGAGCCGCCGCCCGCCGGAGCAAGGACCGCCGTCGACGTGGTGCTCGCCGACGACCACCACCACCACCCACCGACGTGGAAGAACACACTGAGGACGTAGGTACCCTCCGATCCTCCTAACTCGCCGTGGATCGCCGCCGGCGACCACCGCAGCTCTCGGGCGCCGACGCGCTCTGTTCCTCCCCCCCGTTTGAAATTTCAAACCTGACGGGTGGGACCCCCTCGTCAGTCTCTCTTTTCTTTTAAACAAAACGTTTTCTGAAGGCGCCTTCTGCCAAAGTACGTCTCCCCTCTGGGCCGGCGTATTCTCAAACGAAGCGTTTTCTGTTTTTATAAAGAAAACCCTGGAAACTTTCTGTTTCATTACAGAAAGGTCCCTGGACAAAAACACTTATAACTTTTAAGCAGAAAATGATCTTTGATTGATTCTTTTTCTGCCCTCTTTAAATTTTTGTCTAGTTTTTTATCAGATTTATTTGAAAAATATTTGGAATATTTTTGTGTGCTCCTCATGGTATTTACGTTAGCACGTATGTTTCTTTATACCGTAGATACCGAAGGAGGTGACGGAACCGCGAACTTCACCGAGCTAGGCTCCAACTACTCTGAACCAGGCAAGCATGTTTGAACTTTTGATATGATGAGTGTCTTTGGCATGATTGCATTAAGTAGTTTCATGGCATGTTTATGAGTATATAAATGAATATCATATTACATGCAAAGTTGAGGCAAGTGAGTTTCGGAAATCCATAAGTTGTTGGATATGAGTTTGCATGGCCATGTGATGGCATGGGGATGGGTAAGATGGCAGTGTTGTAGCATGCCATTCTTATGCCAGACTATTTGACTCCAGTGTCAACATGAATCAGTCCAGTTCCCATCCGTTTTCCCTTCCTGTACTACCACATGTTTTCCGCAAGGGATATGGATTAGTAAGTTGCAAACCGCTTTCCTAGTACACACCAAATCGAGAGGTCGTGATGATGGTTCCATCGCCCTGGATTAAAGCCAGTCATCCGGTCAAGGGGCATGGGTGTTTCCGGTTGGGACCGAGAGGGGGGCACCCCTTAGAGCGCGCGTATATAAATTTGATCCCATGCTATTCGAGATTGTGATCTCCCCGTCTCAAAGTTTTTCTTGAACGCGGTCTAGGGTGATTCCTGGCATCGTGAGGTGGGATGGGTGTGTACTGGTTAGATGTGTTTCTTCCGAAATACCGTAAACGGAACTAGTCCTTCGTGACTACGGAAATCCGTTGGCTGTGGGAAATTTAGTACAAACTCCGCAGAGTCAAAAATCCTTGAATCATCTTATCCATGTCCAAGTACTGTGTTCAACTTATCTTGTCCAGTGTCAGTCTCAGTGACAGAAACTCCGGTGAACCACATGAGTGTTAAGTCCGGTTAAATGCTTATTCCTGTGGATGGACGAACCCGTTTATTATTATGTGTTGAATATTTCCTATGAGTATTATATCGTTGTGAGCTTAACAGTTATGAATAATGAAATTTAAGCCCTTTCTACGATGTCGCATAGACGTCCGACTGTGGCACAATTGTCCTTTGCTTTTGATATAAGCCCTTTCTGTGATGTCGCTCAGACGTCCGACTGTGGCATGCTTGTTATTTACTTTTCAGTATAAGCCCTTTCTGTGATGTCGCTCAGACGTCCGACTGTGGCACGCTTGTTATTTACTTTTCAGTATAAGCCCTTTCTGTGATGTCGCTCAGACGTCCGACTGTGGCACGCTTGTTATTTACTTTTCAGTATAAGCCCTTTCTGTGATGTCGCTCAGACGTCCGACTGTGGCACGCTTGTTATTTACTTTTCAGTATAAGCCCTTTCTGTGATGTCGCTCAGACGTCCGACTGTGGCACGCTTGTTATTTACTTTTCAGTATAAGCCCTTTCTGTGATGTCGCTCAGACGTCCGACTGTGGCACGCTTGTTATTTACTTTTCATTATAAGCCCTTTCTGTGATGTCGCTCAGACGTCCGACTGTGGCACGCTTGTTATTTACTTTCGATATAAGCCCTTTCTGCGATGTCGCTTCGACGTCCGACTGTGGCACGCATGTCATTTTCTTCTCAATATAAGCCCTTTTCGTGTTGTCGCTTAGACGCCCGACTGCGGCATGATTATTTATTTGTTCACCCTTCGAGGCGTCGCTCCAGACACCCGATCGGCTTTTCAATTAATTTGTTGGGATTTCGGGAAGACTACCGCCCGACTCCTTTTTTTTACTTACCATGTTGTTCCAATAATTATTAATTTGAATGTGCAACACCAATTACTAATGACGCATTCATGCATGCATTTGTTATATCTTATGTCCGAACTGTCTTGCGAGTACTTTCAAAGTACTCACCTGGCTTGTTGATTTGGCCAGATGTTGACGAAGGCGATCTCATGGATGAAGAGTTCGATAGCGAGTCCGACGCCTAGAGGAGTCCCAGTCAGTCTCGAGTGATCCTGGATTTGGTTACTGTATTATATCCGCTTCCGCTACCCGAATAAATTCATCGAGCCTCACCTCGACGCTCGATGAGCTGCCAGTTTAGGAGTCATGTTATCCACCCTCCCCTGTGTTGTTCCACCACTTTTATCTCAAGTCAGTAGCATGCCACCACACCATTGTGACATATCCGCCATTATGTTTAATTATTGGTGTGCTTGTAATAATCTGTTGAGCAGCCCTAGCTCGACCTTGTAATATAATTATTGCTACTGGCTTATTGTATCAAGAATTTTGTCTACCAGTATGGAGGATTTTCCTCATACTGGACTCAAAAGATCGGTTTCTCAATAAACATTTTTATTGGAAAACCGGTTGTGACATTTTATGTTTTAATTAGTGTTTGTGCCAAGTAGAACCTTTGGGAAGACTTGTGTGAAGTCTTTGCGATCATGCTGTAAAAAAACAGAAACTTTAGCGCTCACGAGAATTGCTGCCATTTTTATTTGGAGAGTGATATTTAGTTAACTCCTTTTGCATATGATTAATAGATAAATTCCTCAGGTCCAGAAATTTATTTGAGAATTTTATGAGTTCCACAAGTATACGTTTGATTCAGATTACTACAGATTGTTCTGTTTTTGACAGATTCTGTTTTTCATGTGTTGTTTACTTATTTTGATGAATCTATGGCTAGTAAAAGAGTTTATAAACCATAGAGAAGTTGTAATACAGTAGGTATAACACCAATATGAATTTAGGATGAGTTCACAACAGTACCTAAGTGGTGATTTTTTTTCTTATACTAACGGAGCTTACGAGTTTTCTGTTAAGTTTTGTGTTGTGAAGTTTTCAAGTTTTGGGTAAAGATTCGATGGACTATGGAATAAGGAGTGGCAAGATCCTAAGCTTGGGTATTCCCAAGGCACCCCAAGGTAATATTAAAGGACAACCAAAAGCCTAAGCTTGGGGATGCCCCTGAAGGCATCCCCTCTTTCGTCTTCGTTCATCGGTAACTTTAGTTGGAGCTATATTTTTATTTACCACATGATATGTGTTTTGCTTGGAGCGTCAATTTATTTTGTTAGGATTTGCTTTCTGTTTGAATAAACTACCAAGATCTGAAATTCTTAAATGTTAGAGAGTCTTCATATAGTTGCATAATCATTTGACTACTCATTGATCTTCACTTATATCTTTCGGAGTAGTTTGTCATTTGCTCTAGTGCTTCACTTATATCTTTTTAGAGCACGGTGGTGGTTTTATTTTATAGAAATAGATGAACTCTCATGCTTCACTTATATTATTTTGAGAGTCCTAAACAGCATGGTAATTTGCTTTGGTTATGAATTTCGTCATAATATGATGGGCATCCAAGAGGGATATAATAAAAACTTTCATATAAAGTGCATTGAATACTATGAGAAGTTTGATACTTGATGATTGTTTTGAGATATGAAGGTGGTAATATTATAGTATGCTAGTTGAGTAGTTGTGAATTTGAGAGATACTTGTGTTAAAGTTTGTGATTCCCGTAGCATGCACGTATGGTGAACCTTTATGTGATGAAGTCAGAGCATGATTTATTTATTGATTGTCTTCCTTATGAGTGGCGGTCGGGGACGAGCGGTGGTTTTTTCCCTACCAATCTATCCCCCTAGGAGCATGCGCGTAGTACTTTGTTTTGATAACTAATAGATTTTTGCAATAAGTATGTGAGTTCTTTATGACTAATGTTGAGTCCATGGATTATACGCACTCTCACCCTTCCACCATTGCTAGCCTCTCTAATACCGCGCACCTTTCGCCGGTATCATACACCCACCATATACCTTCCTCAAAACAGCCACCATACCTACCTATTATGGCATTTCCATAGCCATTCCGAGATATATTGCCATGCAACTTTCCACCCTTACGTTATTATGACACGCTTCATCATTGTCATATTGCTTTGCATGATCATGTAGTTGACATCGTATTTGTGGCAAAGCCACCGTTCATAATTCTTCCATACATGTCACTCTTGAGTCTTTGCACATCCCGGTACACCGCCGGAGGCATTCATATAGAGTCATATTTTGTTCTAAGTATCGAGTTGTAATTCTTGAGTTGTAAGTAAATAAAAGTGTGATGATCATCATAATTAGAGCATTGTCCCAGTGAGGAAAGGATGATGGAGACTATGATTCCCCCACAAGTCGGGATGAGACTCCGGAAGAAAATAAATAAATAAAAGAGGCCAAAGAAGCCCAAAAAAAAAAAGAGAGAAAAGAGGCCATAAAAAAGGAGAAGGCCCAAAAAAAAATAAGAGAAAAAGGGAGAAGGGGTAATGCTACTATTCTTTTACCACACTTGTGCTTCAAAGTAGCACCATGATCTTCAAGATAGAGAGTCTCCTATGTTGTCACTTTCATATACTAGTGGGAATCTTTCACTATAGAACTTGGCTTGTATATTCCAATGATGGGCTTCCTCAAAATGCCCTAGGTCTTCGTGAGCAAGCGAGTTGGATGCACACCCACTAGTTTCTTTTGTTGAGCTTTCATACACTTATAGCTCTAGTGCATCCGTTGCATGGCAATCCCTACCCATTCACATTGATATCTATTGATGGGCATCTCCATAGCCCATTGATACGCCTAGTTGATGTGAGACTATCTTCTCCTTTTTGTCTTCTCCACAACCACCATTCTATTCCACCTATAGTGCTATATCCATGGCTCACGCTCATGTATTGCGTGAAGATTGAAAAAGTTTGAGAACACCAAAAGTATGAAACAATTGCTTGGCTTGTCATCGGGGTTGTGCATGA
The DNA here is from genome assembly GCF_003073215.2 of Triticum urartu. Classification (NCBI taxonomy): domain Eukaryota; kingdom Viridiplantae; phylum Streptophyta; class Magnoliopsida; order Poales; family Poaceae; genus Triticum; species Triticum urartu. The sequence continues at coordinate 516,889,439 of NC_053023.1, forward strand.
TTTAAATATTTTGTGTGGTGAAGATGGAGCATAGCCAGACTATATGATTTTGTAGGGATAGCTTTCTTTGGCCATGTTATTTTGAGAAGACATGATTGCCTAGTTCGTATGCTTGAAGTATTATTATTTTTATGTCAATATTAAACTTTTGTCTTGAATCTTATGGATCTGAACATTCATGCCAAAATGAAGAGAATTACTTAGAGAAATATGTTAGGTAGCATTCCACATCAAAAATTCTGTTTTTATCATTTACCTACTCGAGGACGAGGAGGAATTAAGCTTGGGGATGCTGATACGTCTCCAATGTATCTATAATTTTTTATTGTTCCATGCTATTATATTATCAACCTTGGATGTTTTATATGCATTTATATGCTATTTTATATTATTTTTGGGGTCTAACCTATTAACCTAGAGCCCAGTGCCAGTTTCTGTTTTTTTCCTTGTTTTAGAGTATCGCAGAAAAGGAAAATCAAAAGGAGTCCAATTGACCTGAAACTTCACGGAACTTATTTTTGGAAGGAAAGCAACCCGGGAGACTTGGAGTCCACGTAAGGGAAGCAACGAGGAAGCCACGAGGCAGGGGGGCGCCCACCCCCTGGGCGCGCCCTCCACCCTCGTGGGCCCCTCGTGGCTCCCCTGACGTACTTCTTCCGCCTATATATCTCCATATACCCTAAAACGACCGGGGAGCACAATAGATCGGGAGTTCCGCTGCCAGAAGCCTCCGTAGCCACCGAAAGCCAATCCAGACCCGTTCCGGCACCCTGCCGGAGGGGGAATCCCTCTCCGGTGGCCATCTTCATCATCCCGCGCTCTCCATGATGAGGAGGGAGTAGTTCTCCCTTGGGGCTGAGGGTATGTACCAGTAGCTATGTGTTTGATCTCTCTCTCTCTCTCTCTCTCTCGTGTTCTTGAGGTGATACGATCTTGATGTATCACGAGCTTTGCTATTATAGTTGGATCTTATGATGTTTTATCCCCCCCTCCACTCTCTTGTAATGTATTGGGTTTTCCCTTTGAAGTTATCTTATCAGATTGAGTCTTTAAAGATTTGAGAACACTTGATGTATGTCTTGCCGGGCGTATCTGTGGTGACAATGGGATACCACGTGATTCACTTGATGTATGTTTTGGTGATCAACTTGCGGGTTCCGCCCATGAACCTATGCATAGGGGTTGGCACACGTTTTCATCGTGATTCTCCGGTAGGAACTTTGGGACACTCTTTGAGGTTCTATGTGTTGGTTGAATAGATGAATCTGAGATTGTGTGATGCATATCATATAATCATACCCATGATACTTGAGGTGAAATTAGAGTATCTAGGTGACATTAGGGTTTTGGTTGATTTGTGTCTTAAGGTGTTATTCTAGTACGAATTCTAAGGCTGTTTGTGACACTTATAGGAATAGCCCAACAGATTAATTGGAAAGAATAACTTTGAGGTGGTTTCATACCCTACCATAATCTCTTCATTCGTTCTCCGCTATTAGTGACTTTGGAGTGACTCTTTGTTGCATGTTGAGGGCTAGTTATGTGATCGAATTATGTTATTATTGTTGAGAGGACTTGCACTAGTGAAAGTATGAACCCTAGGCCTTGTTTTAACACATTGCAATACCGTTTACGCTCACTTTTATCATTAGTTACCTTGCTGTTTTTATATTTTCAGATTGCAAAAACCTTTATCTACTATCCATATACCACTTGTATCACCATCTCTTCGCCGAACTAGTGCACATATACAATTTTCCATTGTATTGGGTATGTTGGGGACACAAGAGACTCTTTGTTATTTGGTTGCAGGGTTGCTTGAGAGAGACCATCTTCATCCTATGCCTCCTACGGATTGATAAACCTTAGGTCATCCACTTGAGGGAAATTTGCTACTGTCCTACAAACCTCTGCACCTGGAGGCCCAACAACGTCTACAAGAAGAAGGTTGTGTAGTAGACATCAATGCACCTAGTCCTTCTAATAGGAAGAAAAAGAAAAATGATATGACTTTGCATGCTTCTAGTGAACCTATTACTGAAACACCTGAGAATCCAAATGATATTTCTATCTCTGATGCTAAAACACAATCAGGTAATGAACCTGAAACTAGCGGTAATGTTAATGATAATGTTCATGATGATGCTCAACCTAGTAATGATAATGATATAGAAATTGAACCCGCTGTTGATCTTGATAACCCACAATCAAAGAATCAATGTTATGATAAGAAAGACTTTGTTGCTAGGAAACACGGTAAGGAAAGAGAGCCTTGGGTTCAGAAACCCATGCTTTTTCCTTCCAAACCATCCAAGAAAAAGGATGATGAGGATTTTGAGCGCTTTGCTAAAATGATTAGACCTATCTTTTTGCGTATGCGATTAACTGATATGCTTAAAATGAATCCTTATGCTAAGTATATGAAATATATTGTTACAAATAAAAGAAAGATACCGGAAGCTGAAATTTTCACCATGCTTGCTAATTATACTTTTAATGGTGGAATACCAAAGAAACTTGGAGATCCCGGTGTACCAACTATACCATGCCCCATTAAAAGAAACTATGTTAAAACTGCTTTATGTGATCTTGGAGCCGGTGTTAGTGTTATGCCTCTCTCTTTATATCGTAGACTTGATTTGAATAAGTTGACACCTACTGAAATATCTTTGCAAATGGCTGATAAATCAACTGCTATACCTGTCGGTATTTGTGAGGATGTGCCTGTTGTGGTTGCAAATGTTACTATTTTAACGGACTTTGTTATTCTTGATATTCCCGAGGACGATAGTATGTCTATTATTCTTGGAAGACCTTTTTTGAATACTACAGGGGCTGTTATTGGTTGCACCAAAGGCAATGTCACTTTTCATGTTAAGGTAATGAGCATACAGTACACTTTCCGAGGAAACAACCTCAAGTTCATAGTATCAACTCTATTGGAAAAATTCCATCGATTATATTTGGAGGTTTTGAATTTCCTCTTCCTACTGTCAAGAAGAAATATGATATTCTTATTATTGGGGATGTACATATCCCCGTTGAGGTAACATAGTGTTATTCGAAATTTCTCTGGTTCCATGTTATTCGGAATGAGTTCGTTAACAAGACTTGATCAACCTTGTTAGTGGATTCCTTTTGATGAGCATGAGATGGATGAAACTAGAAGGCACAACCTTCTGTACCTTCCTCTTACTTTCTGTTTTTTATATTAAATAAAATAAAAATAGTATTTTCTGTCTCTTATCTGATTTATCCATGCAATATAAAAATACCCCGAAAATAAAAGTTCTCCAAATACCCTGAAATTTAAATATGATTTTTTCTGGAATATTTGAGAATATTTGGCACCGAGAACACAATAGGAGGAGCTGGCACCTGGCCACGAGGGTCGGGGGCGCGCCCTACCCCCCTGGGCGCGCCCCCTGCCTCATGGGCCCACGGTGGCCCTCCTTCACTTATTCCTGCACCCACACACTCCTTCTTCCTCCCACAAACACGAATATCCAGCTCAAACCACTACAAAAAATACACTTCCGTGATGATACGTGTTTGTCACAGTAGGTCGCTTTTTTTGTCATGCATGTACATCCATGACAAATTTATGACAGAATCAAGATAGTCATACCTGTGCTGTCGTAGAAGTGTTCCATGACATTACCAAAATTATCATCACGGAAGTGTCCACTTCCATGACGATAAATCACGCGTCACAGAAGTGCTTTCGTCAAGGGTGACCGACACGTGGCATCCACCGTAACGGAACGCCGTTAAGCTATCGGGTCGGGTTTTGGATCCGATAACCCGTTAACAGCCCCGACCAATGGGAAATTTCCACGTGTAAAATTCTTATTGGCCGGACGAAACACGTGTCAGATCGTCAGTGGGTCAGATAGGCGCCTATGATACGTCGACACGTGGCACGGCCCAACAGAGGCCCATTCCTGTGTAAAGGCCGGCCCATTTGACTTGGTCAAAAGCTGGCGGCCCGGCCCATGGAAAGCCTGTTAACGGCCTGTTCGAATATAGCCCATTTACAGCCCGCTAACCCAAGGCCCGTTACGCCCTATCCGAATTAGGCCCAGTAGCGTCATCTGGGCCATCCAATATGATTCTAGCCCGTTTTCACTTCTGGCCCATGTATGGCCCATGACGTCTTTCGGCCCATATGAGGCCCTATGTAACTCTTGGCCTACTAACGGCCCGTGGTGAAACTGGCCCGTAATGAATAGTGTATCACTTTACACCCATTAACGGCCCGTGGTGAAACTGGCCCGTGATGAACAGTGTATCACTTTATACCCATTAATGGCCCGTTATTCCGTTGGGCCGTTTCCAGCCCATGTCATCTTTCGGCCTTCTCAGAGCCCATTTATTCTTGGGCTCATTTCCAGCATTCGTTTACTTACGGCCCATTACTGTCATTTTCTGCTTGTGGGCCAAATTCAGCCCGTGGTTACAGTCGGCCCGTTTGTGGTCCGTTAATACGTTGGGCCGTTTTCATAGCATCATCAAATACGGCCTATTAACGTTGGCCCGTTATGGTCGGCCCATGAACAGACGATTCCAACTCTAGCCCGTTTACGGCCATAATGCGGCCTGTTATTGGCCCATGTTTGGCCATCGATCATACTGCCCGTATAAGGCCCATTGATGATACGGCCCGTAGAAGGCCCATTCTTTCTACGGCCCGTAGAAGGCCCACTGTTTCTACGGCCCGTAGGAGGCCCAGTGTCACTACAGTAAATATTAGCCCATGGTTATTGTGGCCTGGTTTTAAAAAATAGGTTAATGCAGCCACTAGCAAACCGCGGAAAAAGAACTGCAATGACTAGAAGCAAACAAATAAACAAGACAACAAGGAAATAAATAAGCAAGCAACTTACGCTAGGCTATCACGGCTATCACACATATTACATCCACTGGGCATCAAAGTTCGCCACCAGTGCAAATAAACGCGCCGACAAAAGAATATACAAAACTGAGAGCACTTCAGAAGGCACTAGGCCTGGCCAGGCCCCCCAAACAGCTGAAGAAGCTGAGTAGACCTCAGTTGTGTCAACGATAGATGCATCAACACTAGATTTAAGGCATGATGGTGCACACGGCAGTCCTCTGACATCTTCATTGCATCTTTGACTTCAAGTAGGAGCTGAGCTGAAGCAAGCCTTTCCTCTTTAAGTTGAGACTGAAGAAGTCGAACTGATTGAGGCAGCGACTGCACAGAGGTTGTCTCACACCTGCCGGTGAGTAGCTTCAACTCACTGTCTTCATCAAGACAGGACCTTGGGGTCATCTCGCTGTCCTCAAAATGGTTTGGCTCACTATCTTCCCTAAAGTTCTGCCTGGCGTAAGAGATACGAGTCTGAAAGAGAAACAAGGAGACACGTAACAGGTTTCACAATTATATAAGCAAATAAATGGATCTGTTCCGCATAAGGAACATGTTTTTACAACTACAATTTGAAAACTGGTAGTTGTTGCAAACATCCAATCAGATGTAAACATCAAAGCAAACAACAGTGGAGGAAATGATGCCTATCCAAATCTGTACTAGAAAAAGTTTGAAGGCTTGAGAAGGATGAACTTACATTACATGTTAACACGGCTGGACAAAGCCCTTCTCCATGTTGATGGAAGGATAATTCAATAAATTCCCCAAAGAAAATTCTTTATAAGCGTTGCCATTATTCTACATTTTGCAAAGAGTAAATATAGATCAAATAATATTGGAAGAAACAGAGGATAATGAAGCTGTGAGGTGCAGACTGATGATACATAATCAAATAGAAATTAATTAAGTACATCGTCACAAGGCAAAAGGGAGAGAGGTACTGACAAGAGCAATGCAGAGCCCATTATTGTTTTGAGATCGTATGATCCTTTGAGCAAGGAGATTCATCTGAAATTAGTTTTCATACAAGAGAGAAGGTAAGGCACAAGCAGAAATTTGGGAGTTCAAATTTTGAATTGATATCATAGACAGTACCTGACGCTGGGCTCCCAGCAGTTCTAATAGGGGTTTGGCCACTGGAGTAGGGGTAAAGTGTGGTACAGTTGGGCCTGTGTTTTCTGTGGCTGCTGATCTATCTGATTTAACATGTATCACTACCTTTTCCAAATACCTAGTTTGTACTCCTTGACGACCTGCACTCACCCTCTTCCTTTTGGACACCTATTACGAAAGAACAACATCTGACTGGAAAAACATAGTGTGACGACACATGGAATAGGTACAGAAAATGGATAGGTACGGGATATACTCATATATGATGCTTAAACTAAGCAGATGGTGTAACAAAGTAGAAGTAATGCAAGAGGTCAGATGCAAAATATGTGCAACCAATACAACTTTGCAAAGTTAGAGCAAGCACCTTGATGGGTGAATAAGATAGGCCATCCTCCACCATGCCAAGTTTGATAGCCAGTGGATCGTTCCGCAATATTCCTCTCGTGCGCCCATTCTCATATTCATTTTGATAATGTTCAATATCTGACATGCATGAAGACATAAAAACAAGTGAGATTTTCTTTGTAATGCAGAAGTGATTCTAATCCAATACTGCCTCCGTGTAAAACCCTTTATGCTATCTCTGCAATTCTTTTAAAAGATGCCATGCATGCTGTAATTTGTTGTGTGCATTAATATAATGTGGCCTACTACTCAAAATATGAGAGCTCCAGAAGTGATGACACTTCGCAGATGATAGCTTCAACATATAGTAAAGAAGAACAAGTCGACCTGACCTGACAGATTCAAAATATACTAAGGGAGAACAACTCAACCTGACCAGTCGACCGCAAGAGAAGAGTATCATCTTAAAGAAGAGCAGAAGAGCAAGCAGATTGAAGATATTACAAGTCTTTTAATACAATGTCGGTTGGCCACCCATGATGAACCAGAACGCATAGAGAAATACTATTCTTTCTGGTCTCTCCATATGTGGCTCACATGCATTTCGAAACTAAAGTAGGAACATTTAGCTAACCAATTAAACATCTCTCAGTTTTACTAATATCAGCAATAATATCAGATATGAATTTGTACAACTAAGCATGATGAGTACAGTGTTGACTGTGGCAGTGGGATGGCAGATCTGAAGCTACAAATCGCGCAAAGGGTAGTTAGCAACCGATGTTTGCTTTGAAATAACAACTAAGATTTGGTATGGACAAGAAAGTACGGTCAACAAGTGACAAAGAAATGCAATTATGCTGTCTCTCTATATGTCGCGACATGCATTTGGAAACTCAAGTGGGACCTTTAGCTAACCAATTAAATGTGTCGGTTAACTAATATCAGTATCATATCACAATCATATTTGAACAACTAAGCTTTTGAATTCTGAGTGTTGTGTTGTTTAGCTTCAAGGGTGGAGTACTGCTAGTATGACAGAAAGCACCTACGCAGATCATAGTAGAGTATATAAAAGGGGAAAACCCTACGCATCAAGAGAAAAATCAGGAAAGTGGAACTAGCTGGACCAGTGGGTGGCGCACATGCTTTTCAAAACGAATATAGGAACATTAGGTGACCAATTAAACGTTCTTTGTTTTAGTGATATTAGCATCATATCAGATTCGTATTTCAACACCTAAGCTTTGGGTTGAGGTCTTGAGGAGCAGTGCTAGCACGACACGAAGCACCTACGATGATGGTAGTGAATATGAAGGGGGGAAACCATAAGCTTTACGAGTATAGTGCCCGTGCCATGGCGGATCTGAAGGTGCAAACCGGACAAAGCTACTTCGCAACCAATGTTTGCTTTCAACTAGCCACTACGATTTGGTACGGACAAGAAAAGTACAGTAAACAAATTACGACCTATTTTCCGGGTGAGATCAATAACTTAAGCACATATGGAAGAGTACCAGCTCTCTTGCGATGCCGTGTAGGCCTATGCTGATACGTTGAGGGTGCTGCGGGTGCGATGGTTGTCGGCGGCAGGGAAGAAGACTTTAGACGGCAGATGGCCGGGTCGGGGGATATATCCTGTTGCCGTGGACGAGGCGGTTGTAGGAGCGGCAACGACAAGGTGGACGATGGCGCCGATGAAGCGAGAGGAGGCGATGAAAGGATCCTGGTCCAGCGCCGTGGATGAGAGACGTCCATCTCTTGCAGTGGACGGCGGGGTAGGGGTAGCGGCTCCGGCAAGGTGGAGGATGGGGTGGCGGACGGAGGAGGCTGGCCGCAGTGCCGAGGTTGTCGTGCCGCCGATGGTGTATGAATGGGGAAATGGAGGGGAGGAGGGATCTCAAACTTTGGGGCGCGCTTCTCTGAAATGGGGGAAAGTTACGAACTTATCCCCCGTTTAAAATTTCGGACATCGCGCCGGTTGGGGATAGGACAGTAATCTCGCATCTCCCAAATATTTTCCGGTAACTATTTCGGGCGAGGAGAGGGTGTTTTGCCGCCCACGGTTGGCACCCACGGTGTATGAACGGGGCTGACAGGTAGGGCGGTTGTGTCACGTCTGATGGAAGTTACACATCTGCCCCTATTTAAAATATAAGCCTACATCGATTTCGGACGAGGAGAGTTTGTTTTGCTGCCCACCGTGTATGAATGGGGAAATGGAGGAAGAGACACATGTCTTTCGGACGAGCTTGAATCAAATGTGTTTTGCCGCCCATGTTTGGCGCCCATCGTGTCTGAATGGGCTCAGAGGCCGTCGTGTCACGTCCGATTGAAGTTACTAGTCTACCCCTATCGACAGCAGTGTAAATCCTGTCGATAAGGATGTCAAGTGTCAGGGGTAGACATTAATTTCCATCTCGCAAACACTTGCTTCGGGCAGCCCACAAATTATAGTGGGTGTTTAGCCGCTTCGTTCAAAACTTGGGAGAATTAGCATTCACGTTTGCCATGGGACCTGGCTAACTAAATTGAAATCCAATTTGTTTTCAATTACGAATATCCACAGATAATTATACGTTTTGTTATTTATTTCTTCAAAACCACAACAAAGATTTATTCCACCTTTATATATGATTATGATTTAGAAATGCCGTGATCTTCAAATTCAGTAGGTTGGATACACTCTGAGTCAAACAGTTATTTCATCCAATACAATATGCTCACACGAAAAACAGTTCACCTTATGTCAATCATACAAGTACTGAGGATTACCTCGCCTAAAAAATTCGGATCATTACAACACATGGACAACATAGGGTGTCTTGCAACATAATCCATTCACAGACATGACACAACATGCAAGTACAATAATCTAATGAAAATTTCAACTGGTATCTAAAGAAGAACCGAGATTATCTTGGGCTTCAGATAACAGAAACAGCAGGACCTCCTCCGTCTTCAAATGCAACATTCTTACTTCCTCCAATTCTTGGGTTGCTTGCATAATGCGTGCCGCTAATTCCGTAATTTCCAGCCTCAAGATAAAGATTACCTTATTCATGGCAGCCACACCATCTCTTTCTGCCTCTAGTAGAGCCTCAAGCACTATAATATCCGTGCTCAGACTGCTCTCCGGCGGTGTTGCCTCCGAACTGCTACCATCTAGTAACATGGATGGCGCACTGCTTCCACAAATAGATTCTGGGGTTGTACATTGTGTCCTAGTGTAAACGACATCCTGAAAGGTTTCCGCTGGACATCAGTAAGAGATAGTTATCGTATGATCCAGGCAGTAAGCTTACATGGTAAACGACGGACGAATTATTGCCGAGCATGGCAAACTATATTTAAATGGTTCGAAGCAGCATCAGCCGAAAAGAAATTAAAATGGTAAGATGAAACTAGGGATGTAAGTGGCAAATAAACGAAATTCGCCAGTCCCATCTAGTTAGTTTTTTCTACCTCCCTATTTCATTTTCCTCAAAAAAACAAAAAACTCTTTTGAACTATCATACCACTAGTGGACTTTAATTGGGATTAAACCAGACCCAGTTGACATCTCTAGTTGAAAGGGAGTGTACAACCGCTATATTTAAGTTGCCAAGGCATCTAAGTAGTTGAAATAATCTGAGAAAGCACTTAACAGTGTGGCCTCATATAAACTACGAAGACAGTCTTGTGATGAAGTTGAGAGGAAAAGTTAAGGACTCAAATGAAATAGGCATGCATTTCTTTACGATAGTACAGCAGGCACTGCTTACATATTGGCCAACTCAGGTATAGCGTAACAACAAATAAGCATTCGAATCAAGCAATACAGCAAAGCAGACAAGTGAACTATTTGTAATTCGGTAGGATTACACGTTGAGGGCACAAGCCAAGAAAGCAGCCCACTCGCATTACATTTCACATGTACTAAAACACACTGGCTTACCATATGTTGCTGTGAAGCCTAGCTGCTGTTGCAATGTTCTTTGAAGATATCGTCAGCATCCCATGGTTGCAAATCTAGTTGTTGTAGTTTATTCTGCACCATCTATTTAGGTAAAATTAATTTTAATCGCATGCGCTGGTCCGAATTGATCATCAATGGTTCATCTAAACTAATGAAAGAAGGGTGTGTGCATACACGACAATACTCCCTCCGATTCTTTTTACTTTGCGTATAACTTTTTCTCAGTTTTCTCGTATTAGTCTGCGCGTTGCCGATTCCTAGTGCTGGTTTCCTTTTGTGCCCCGCCCCATCCGCCTCTGCCCTAATTAATTGGCAAATTAGTCCAAAAAAATTAAACCAGTGCCCTCCTTGGTATGCGGGTCAAGTGTTATGCGTAGAGTAAATAGAATCAGAGGGAGTATATCTGCTTCCCTCAATTTTTATGCTTGTTCGAGGTGCCAGCCCCAAAAGAACAAATATTTTGCTTGATGGGGTTGGCAGCTCCATAATTAATAGAAGCATCAAATTAGTCATGCAACTTGGGAAGATCAAGAACACACAAACAAGTAATGAACAGAGGCTCGGAGCAGTGATGTAATAGCTAGCATCAGAAAATGTAGGGTAAAACGAACAAAAAGCAGCGGAACCACATGCTAGTTTGCTGATGTGTAATTAAGCATAGAGAATATTAAGCAGTCTGATGGAACCAACATGTGGCATCAGAACAAAACTAAAGCATATTAACTATATGTGCACTGGTATGTAATTTAGCACATGTAACATGTTCACTGCCAGAAGTATGGCCCTATAGGTGCAAGCAGAATAACGCGTCTCATGAAAAACTGAATGATGCCCTGAAGAAATTCAAAGGTGCGTTGCTTATGCTAGAAAAGTGAACGTAGGCGTCGGCCGTTGGATAATAGTACCTGTTTCTCGGCGGTGTATGGGTATCATTGTCATACTTGATAGCTAAGGATCGTCGATGGTGCTCGTGTTGCGGTTGAGTTTGGGCCGGTTGTCGCCGTCGCTGAAGCGGCTCCGGTGCTACGGTTGCGGCGCCTGTCGACATACAAGAAAGCTCATTTGTGGTAAGTGAACAGTTGCATGATAAAGAGAAAAACCGAAAGGAGTACAAATCGAAATAACCTGATGAGGCTGCAGCGTCGGTAAAACAGGCCCGGTGGAGTTGAATATGGCATCCGTGGAGCGGGTCCAGTGCAGTGGACGAAGGCTTCGGCGGGCTCTTTGTACAGTGCTTTCGGTGAGGCAGATCTGTTGCGGCGGACGAGGGCTTGTATGAAGGGCCAGCGAAGGGGTGGACTGTTGGGGATTGTAGCAAAAATTTAAAATTTTCTACGCATCACCAAGATCAATCTATGGAGTAATCTAGCAACGAGGGGAAGGAGAGTGCATCTACATACCCTTGTAGATCGCTAAGCGGAAGCGTTCAAGTGAACGGGGTTGATGGAGTTGTACTCGTCGTGATTCAAATCACCGATGATCCTAGCGCCGAACGGACGACACCTCCATGTTCAACACACATACGGAACGGAGACGTATCCCACGCCTTGATCCAGCAAGGAGGAAGGAGAGGTTGAGGAAGAGAGTCCAACAGCAGCATGACAGCGTGGTGGTGATGGAGTGGCAGTTCTCCGGCAGGGCTTCGCCAAGCTCACGCGGAGGAGGAGAGGTATTGGAGGGGAGGGGCTGCGCCAAGTTCAAGGTTGTGGCTGCCCTCCCACCCCTCCACTATTTATAGGTGGGGAGAGAGGGGGCCGGCCCCCCTAGATCCCATCTAGGGTTGGGGGCGGCGGCCAAGGGGGGGAGGAGTGCCTCCCAAGTCAAGTGGAGGCCCTACCCCTTAGGGTTTCCCCTCTCCCATGCGCATGGGCCTTGGGGGGGCTGGTGCCCTTGGCCCATTAAGGTTAGGGCGCCCCCCTATAGCCCATGCTGCTGTATTGGATGTGGTGGAACATTTTCCGGACCTCTGGACCCCTCTGGAATCCTCCGGAACCTTCCGGAAGCTTCCCGGTACAATACCGGAAAAAACCGAACTTTTCCCGGAACCCGAACAACAACTTTCCATATATAAATCTTTACCTCCGGACCATTCTGGAACTCCTCGTGACATCCGGGATCTCATCCGGGACTCCGAACAACATTCGGTAATCACATACAAGTCTTTCTAATAACCCTAGCGCCATCGAACCTTAAGTGTGTAGACCCTACGGGTTCGGGAACCATGCAGACATGACCGAGACAACTCTCCGGCCAATAACCAACAGCGGGATCTGGATACCCATGTTGGCTCCCACATGTTCCACGATGATCTCATCGGATGAACCACGATGTCGAGGATTCAATCAATCCCGTATTCAATTCCCTTTGTCCAGCGGTATTGTACTTGCCCGATATTCGATCGTCGGTATCCCGATACCTTGTTCAATCTCGTTACCGGCAAGTCTCTTTACTCGTTCCGTAACACATCATCCCGTGATCAACTCCTTGGTCACATTGTGCACATTATGATGATGTCCTATCGAGTGGGCCCAGAGATACCTCTCCGTTTCCACGGAGTGACAAATCCCAGTCTCGATTCGTGCCAACCCAACAGATACTTTCGGAGATACCTGTAGTGTACCTTTATAGCCACCCAGTTACGTTGTGACATTTGGCACACCCAAAGCACTCCTACGGTATCCGGGAGTTGCACAATCTCATGGCCTAAGGAAATGATACTTGACATTAGAAAAGCTTTAGCAAACGAACTACACGATCTTGTGCTAGGCTTAGGATTGGGTCTTGTCCATCACATCATTCTCCTAATGATGTGATCCCGTTATCAACGACATCCAATGTCCATGGTCAGGAAACCGTAACCATCTGTTGATCAACGAGCTAGTCAACTAGAGGCTTACTAGGGACATGGTGTTGTCTCTTTATCCACACATGTATCTGAGTTTCCTATCAATACAATTCTAGCATGGATAATAAACGATTATCATGAACAATGAAATATGATATAATAATAACTAATTTATTATTGCCTCTAGGGCATATTTCCAACAGTCTCCCACTTGCACTAGAGTCAATAATCTAGTTCACATCGCCATGTGATTAACACTCACAGGTCACATCACCATGTGACCAACATCCAAAGAGTTTACTAGACTCAATAATCTAGTTCACATCACTATGTGGTTAACACTCAATGAGTTCTGGGTTTGATCATGTTATGCTTGTGAGAGAGGTTGTAGTCAACGGGTCTTGCCATATTCAGATCCCTATGTATTTCGCAAAACTTTATGTCATATCGTAGATGGCTACCACGTTCCACTTGGAGCTATTCCAAATTGTTGCTCCATTATACGTATCCGGTATCTCTACTCACAGCTATCCGGATAGGTGTTAAGCTTGCATCGACGTAACTCTTTACGTCGAACTCTTTATCATCTCCATAACCGAGAAACATTTCCTTATTCCTCTAAGGATAATTTCGACCGCTATCTGGTGATCCAGTCCTAGATCACCTTTGTACCCTCTTGCCAGACATGTGGCAAGGCACACATCAGGTGCGGTACTCAGCATGGCATACCGTATAGATCCTATGACAAGAGCATAGGGGACGACCTTCGTCCTTCCTCTTTCTTCTGCCGTGGTCAAGCTTTGAGTCTTACTCAATTTCACACCTTACAACTCAGGTAAGAACCCCTTCTTTGACTGATCTATTTTGAACTCCTTCAAAAACATGTCAAGGTGTGCGTTCTTTGAAAGTATCATCAGGCGTCTTGATCTATCTCTATAGATCTTGATGCCCAATTTGTAAGTAGCTTTATCCAGGTCTTCCTTTGAAAAACACTTTTCAAACAACCGTTTATGCTTTCCAGAAATTCTACGTTATTTCGGATCTACAATATGTCATCCACATATACTTATCAGAAATGTTGTAGTGCTCCCACTCACTTTCTTGTAAATACAAGTTTCTAGCAAACATTGTATAAACCTAAAAGCTTTGATCACTCTATCAAAGCATATATTCTGACTCCGAGATGCTTGCTCTAGTCCATAGAAGGATCACTGGAGCCAGCATACCTTTTAGCATACTTAGGATCGACAAAACTTTGATTTTATCACATACAACTCTTTCTTACGAAAACTGGTAAGAAAACTTGTTTTTGACATCCATCTGTCAGATTTCATAATCGAAAAATACAGCTAATGCTAACATGATTCCGACGGACTTAAGCATCGCTACGGGTGAGAAATTCTCATCGTAGTCAACTCCTTGAACTTGTGAAAAGACTCTTTCCCACAAGTCGAGCTTCATAGACGGTAACATTACCGCCCACGTCCGTCTTCTTCTTAAAGATCCATTTATCTCAATGGCTTGTCGATCATCGGGCAAGTCCACCAAAGTCCATACTTTGTTCTGATACATGGATCCTATCTCGGATTTCATGGCTTCTAACCATTTGTCGGAATACGGGCCCACCATCGCTTCTCCATAGCTCGTAGGTTCATTGTTGTCCAACAACATGATATCTGAGACAGGATTACCGTACCACTCAGGAGCACTACATATCCTTGTCGACCTACGAGGTTCGATAGCAACTTGATCCGAAGCTTCATGATCACTATCATTAACTTCCTATTCAACAGACGCAGGTGCCACAGAAAACATCCTTCTGTGTTGCATCACTCTCTGGTTGAAGTAAAGGTTTGACAACCTCATCAAGTTCTATCTTCCTCCCACTCAATTCTTTCGTGAGAAACTCCTTCTCGAGAAAGGACCCGTTCTTAGTGACAAACAATTTGCCCTCGGATCTGAGATAGAAGGTGTACCCAACTATCACCTTTGGGTATCCTATGAAGATGTGTTTGTCCGCTTTGGGTTCGAGCTTCTCCGGCTGAAGCCTTAAGCATCGCAGCCCCAAACGTTATGAAATGACAACTTTGGTTTCTTGCCAAACCAATGTTCACACGATGTCATCTCAATGGACTTAGATGGTGTCCTATCTAAAGTGAATGCAGCTGTCTTTAACGCATAACCTCAAAATGAAAACGGTAGATCGGTAAGAGACATCATAGATCGCACCATATCTCATAAGGTTCGATTACGACGTCCGGACACACCATTACCCTGTGGTGTTCCAGGTGGCTTCAACTGTGAAACAATTCCACAATGTCTTAAGTGATTGCCAAACTCATAACTCAGAAATTCTCATCGATCAGATCGTAGGAATTTGATCTTCTTGTTATGATGGTTCTTAACTTCACTCTGAAATTGCTTGAACTTTTCAAACGTTTCAGACTTGTGCTTCATTAAGTAAATATACCTATATCTACTCAAATCGTCAGTGAAGATGAGAAAATAGCGATATCCACCGCATGCTTCAATTCTCATTGGATCACACGTATCAGCATGTATGATTTCCAACAAGTCACTTGCTCGTTTCATTGTACCTGAAAACGGGGTCTTAGTCATCCTGCCCATGAGGCATGGCTCGCATGTGTCAAGCGATTCAAAATCAAGTGACTCCAAACATCCATCGACATGGAGTTTCTTCATGCATCTTACGCCAATATGACCTAAGCGGCAGTGCCACAAGAAAGTGGTTCTATCATTATTAACTCTACATCTTTTGGCGTGAACATGTGTATTACCACGACCGAGATTCAATGAACCATTGACATAGGGTGCATGACCATGAAAGGTATTATTCATGTAATCAGAATAACCATTATTCCCTAACTTAAATAAATAACCCTATTGCAATGAACATGATCTAATCATATTCATGCTCAACGTAGACACCTGATAACATTTATCTAGGTTCAATACTAATCCTGAAGGCAGATAGAGTGTGCGATGGTGATCTCATCAACTTTGGAAACACTTCCAACACACATCGTCACCTCGCCCTTAGCCAGTCTCCGTTTAGTCCATAGCTTTTGCTTCAAGTCACCAATAATAGCAACTGAACCGGTATCCAATACCCAGGTGCTACCAGGAGTACTAGTGAGGTACACATTAATAACACGTATATACTTTGTTGAAGTTGCCAGCCTTCTTATCTACCATGCATTTGGGGTAATTCCGCTACCAGTGACCGTTCCCCTTACAATAGAAGCACTTAGTCTCGGGTTTGGGTTCAACCTTGGGTTCCTTCACTAGAGCGGCAACTGGTTTGCCATCCATGAAGTTTCCCTTCTAGCCCTTGCCCTTCTTGAAACCAGTGGTCTTGTTAAACCATCAACACTTGATGCTCCTTCTTGATTTCTACCTTTTGCAGTCTTAAGCACCGCGAACAGCTCTGGGATCAACTCCATCCCTTGCATGTCATAGTTCATCACGAAGATCTAGTAGCTTAGTGATAGTGTCTAGAGAACTCTATCAATCACTATCTTATCTGGAAGTTTCACTACCACTTGATTTAAGTGATTGTAGCACCCAGACATTCTGAGCACATGCTCACTAGCTGAGCTATTCTCCTCCATCTTGTTGGCAAAAGAACTTGTCAGAGGTCTCATACCTCTCAACACGGGCATGAGCCTGAAATCCCAATTTCAGCTCTTGGAACATCTCATATGTCTTATGGCGTTCAAAAACGTCATTGGAATCCCGATTCTAAGCCATAAAGTATGGTGCACTAAACTATCAAGTAGTCATCAGGATGTGTCTGTCAGGTGTTCACAACATCCACAAACGACGTTGTAGGGGTTTGCACATCGAGCGGTGCATCAAAGACGTAAGCCTTCTATGTAGCAGTGAGGACACTCCTCGGACTACGGACCTAGTCTGCATCATTGCTTACAATATCTTTCAACTTAATCTTTCTCTAGGAACGTATTGAAACATGGAGCTACAACGTGAGCTATTTATCTACAACATATTTGCAAAGACAATTTAGACTATGTTCATGATAATTGAGTTCATCTAATCAAATTATTTAATGAACTCCCACTCAGATAGACATCCCTCTAGTCATCTAAGTGAAACATGATCCGAATCAACTAGGTCGTGTCCGATCATCACATGAGACGGACTAGTCATCAACGGTGAACATCTCATGTTGATCGTATCTTCTATACGACTCATGTTCGACCTTTCGGTCTTCCGTGTTCCGAGGCCATGTCTGTACATGCTAGGCTCGTCAAGTCAACCTAAGTGTTTTGCATGTGTCCCGAGGCCATGTCTGTACATGCTAGGCTCGTCAACACCCGTTGTATTCGAATGTTAGAATCTATCACACCCGATCATCACGTGGTGCTTCGAAACAACGAACCTTCGCAACGGTGCACAGTTAGGGGGAACACTTTTCTTGAAATTTTAGTGAGGGATCATCTTATTTAAGCTATCGTCGTTCTAAGCAAATAAGATGTAAAACATGATAAACATCACATGCAATCAAATAGTGACATGATATGGCCAATATCATTTTGCTCCTTTTGATCTCCATCTTCGGGGCTCCATGATCATCATTGTCACCGGCATGACACCATGATCTCCATCATCGTGTCTTCTTGAAGTTGTCTCATCATCTATTACTTCTACTACTATGGCTAACGCTTTAGCAATAAAGTAAAGTAATTACATAACGTTTATGTTGACACGCAGGTCATAAATAAATCAAGACAACTCCTATGGCTCCTGCCGGTTGTCATACTCATCGACATGCAAGTCGTGATTCCTATTACAAGAACATGATCAATCTCATACATCACATATATCATTCATCACATCCTTTTGGCCATATCACATCACACGGCACATGCTTCAAAAACAAGTTAGACATCCTCTAATTGTTGTTGCAAGTTTTTACGTGGCTGCTATAGGTTTCTAGCTAGAACGTTTCTTACCTACATGAAAACCACAACGTGATATGCCAATTTCTATTTACCCTTCATAAGGACCCTTTTCATCGAATCTGATCCGACTAAAGTGGGAGAGACAGACACCCGCTAGCCACCTTATGCAACTAGTGCATGTCAGTCGGTGGAACCAGTCTCACGTAAGCGTACGTGTAAGGTCGGTCCGGGCCGCTTCATCCCATGATGCCGCCGAATCAAGATAAGACTAGTAACGGCAAGTAAATTGACAATATTGACGCCCACAACTGCTTTGTGTTCTACTCGTGCATAGAAACTACGCATAGACCTAGCTCATGATGCCACTGTTGGGGATCGTAGCAGAAATTTAAAATTTTCTACGCATCACCAAGATCAATCTATGGAGTAATCTAGCAACGAGGGGAAGGAGAGTGCATCTACATACCCTTGTAGATCGCTAAGCGGAAGCGTTCAAGTGAACGGGGTTGATGGAGTCGTACTCGTCGTGATCCAAATCACCGATGATCCTAGCGCCGAACGGACGGCACCTCCGCGTTCAACACACATACGGAACGGAGACGTATCCCACGCCTTGATCCAGCAAGGAGGAAGGAGAGGTTGAGGAAGAGAGTCCAACAGCAGCACGACGGCGTGGTGTGATGGAGTGGCAGTTCTCCGGCAGGGCTTCGCCAAGCTCACGCGGAGGAGGAGAGGTATTGGAGGGGAGGGGCTGCGCCAGGTTCAAGGTTGTGGCCGCCCTCCCACCCCTCCACTATTTATAGGTGGGGAGAGAGGGGGCCGGCCCCCCTAGATCCCATCTAGGGTTGGGGGCGGCGGCCAAGGGGGGGGGAGGAGTGCCTCCCAAGTCAAGTGGAGGCCCTCCCCCTTAGGGTTTCCCCTCTCCCATGCGCATGGTCCTTGGGGGGGCTGGTGCCCTTGGCCCATTAAGGTTAGGGCGCCCCCCTACAGCCCATGCTGCTGTATTGGACGTGGCGGAACATTTTCCGGACCTCCGGACCCCTCCGGAATCCTCCGGAACCTTCCGGAAGCTTCCCGGTACAACACCAGAAAAAACCGAACTTTTCCCGGAACCCGAACAACAACTTTCCATATATAAATCTTTACCTCCGGACCATTCCGGAACTCCTCGTGACATCCGGGATCGCATCCGGGACTCCGAACAACATTCGGTAATCACATACAAGTCTTCCTAATAACCCTAGCGTCATCGAACCTTAAGTGTGTAGACCCTACGGGTTCGGGAACCATGCAGACATGACCGAGACAACTCTCCGGCCAATAACCAACAGCGGGATCTGGATACCCATGTTGGCTCCCACATGTTCCATGATGATCTCATCGGATGAACTATGATGTCGAGGATTCAATCAATCCCGTATTCAATTCCCTTTGTCCAGTGGTATTGTACTTGCCCGAGATTCGATCGTCGGTATCCCGATACCTTGTTCAATCTCGTTACCGGCAAGTCTCTTTACTCGTTCCATAACACATCATCCCGTGATCAACTCCTTGGTCACATTGTGCACATTATGATGATGTCCTACCGAGTGGGCCCAGAGATACCTCTCCGTTTACACGGAGTGACAAATCCCAGTCTCGATTCGTGCCAACCCAACAG
This sequence comes from Triticum urartu, assembly GCF_003073215.2. Lineage (NCBI taxonomy): Eukaryota > Viridiplantae > Streptophyta > Magnoliopsida > Poales > Poaceae > Triticum > Triticum urartu. The sequence continues at coordinate 516,909,200 of NC_053023.1, forward strand.
ACACTTTCGGAGATACTTGTAGTGTACCTTTATAGCCACCCAGTTACGTTGTGACGTTTGGCACACCCAAAGCACTCCTACGGTATCCGGGAGTTGCACAATCTCATGGTCTAAGGAAATGATACTTGACATTAGAAAAGCTTTAGCAAACGAACTACACGATCTTGTGCTAGGCTTAGGATTGGGTCTTGTCCATCACATCATTCTCCTAATGATGTGATCCCGTTATCAACGACATCCAATGTCCATGGTCAGGAAACCATAACCATCTATTGATCAACGAGCTAGTCAACTGGAGGCTTACTAGGGACATGGTGTTGTCTATTTTATCCACACATGTATCTGAGTTTCCTATCAATACAATTCTAGCATGGATAATAAACGATTATCATGAACAATGAAATATGATATAATAATAACTAATTTATTATTGTCTCTAGGGCATATTTCCAACACGGACGAGGGAGTCAGTGAAGGGCCTATGCTGTGGTGGACGAGGGCGCCGGTTAAGCAGATTTGGTGTGGTGGACCATGATGGTGGTCAAGGAGATCTGGAGCGGTGGACAAGCCAGTCGCTGAAGCGGCTCCGGTGAAGTGGTGAGTTGGCAGTTGGGGGTTCCAAGGTGCGGAAGGTAGATCCGGTGGGGTGTGAGGTCCACCGCTGCGGCGGAGGACTAGATTCGGTGGCTTGCCGTGGGTGGGGGGGTTGGGGAGGGGAAGGGGAGGGGCTCTGTTGAAGAATGTTGGGGGCAAAGAGGGGAAAACAATGGAGTTACCAAAGTAGCCCTTTTCCGTTCATGTGGCAGGGGTAAAACAGGAATATCGTAGGGCTAAACTTTCGGGCGCGTGATATTTCGATGTGAGCGGGAAGTTTGAAAGCTTTTGGCGCCTAAAATTATAAGTATTCTGCTCTCGTACGGCCGACTATGATATCATGGCCGACAATTTGTTTGTTTTGCACGCAAAAAAATGTGCAAGTTTTGAAAATCAATGTCTCCAACTCGAAACCTAGATTGTCCATTCAATTCAAATATGGATCATTGAGTTAGTACAAGCAAATACCATCATACGGTCCAATTCAAATGAAATTCCAAATGTGTTTATCCTAAATATGATGACAAAAGCAAAAATGTGTATGTGTATGAATAAAGTGGATGATTATAAAGTTTGAACATGCTCGTATGTGTATATCTCTAGGTTTGATATATGAATTTGAAATCACGAAATCCCGGCTTAAAAATGTACCTCCGTTTAAATGAATTACAAAAGCTAATGATGGAGTCGAATTCCAAAATTCCAATCTTAGGTTTGTAATTCTGGTACATCAAGGTATATCACGCATGTCCAAAAGTGTCGTTATCTCATAGTACAAACTGTGAAACAAATTGACCAACCATGAGTGCACAATATCTCAATTACGCTACAGTCCCTCAAATATAGACACCTCACTCTTTATCTGAAGTCATCCCCCCCACCACACACACACACACAAACACACACAGAGAGAGAGAAGTCGTTCTCTCCCCCAAACACCAACACACGAGCACATTAACACTCCTCTCTCTTGTAAAGTCCGGACCCCAACATAGGTCTCTATCACTTTGTCTCTCGGGCATGCACACATCTCTTCCCTCACTCTCTAGGTCTCCCGCTATCTCTCTTACCCAAGCACACACACTATGTAGAGTGTATATTTCCCATACACACAAAACGTCACCCCCAAACGTCTATCTCCCTAGTTATGTGGTTCTCGCGCACTCACCTCACACACCACCCCCACTGCAAACAAGCACACTTTGTCTCCTTGTGCACCACTCTCCTCTTTCTATCTCTCCCACATGCGGACCCGCCCCAGCTCTTTCCCCGTATACATATATGTCGTGACTCTTTGCATAGCTCCCTAATGTATAATCATTCTCGATTTCGCACATTGTTATCTACACCATCTATTCTAGATCTCTCATGACGTCCCTATCACACACACGATGACTTGCTTCCCTTGCGTCTCCGTTCATAGGCCAATTTCGGACAACATCAACATTGTCTCCCTATCTATACGCCATTTATGGACACAAACGACCCCTCCCGCCCCCTGTCTTCCTCTCACTCTCTCTCTCCATCGCTAGCTCTCTCTTTCTCTCGCTCTCACAGCCCTCTCCCACACACACACTCGATGTCTCTTCCAAATAGTTCGCTCCCCCCGCCCGCACCCGTGCTATCTCGCTACTACACATGTCACACCACCCCCCTTCCCTTATACTAGGTTTACATCATCAGTGGTCTCTCTACTCCACATACACTCTCTGCCTCTCACACACAAACGCGTGCACAAACACACACAAACATGCACAAACACCCATTTACCTGGATCCTCATCTCTCCTCATGTCCGCATGTGTATCTCACACACTCACTCTCTAATTATGTATATGTCTCCCCACGTTACACAACACAAATCCCCATGTACATGTCTCTCTCTATCCTCCACACACATAGACACAAAGAATTTGTTATCATTGCCTCAGTCTCTAACATATCACACATGCACAAACTCTCTCTCTCTCTCTCAAACACGCTCAACAAGGGTTTCCCCGTGAATAACTTACCGTCTATTCATGAACAGTCGTGGCAGTACGGCGAACACGAGACGTGAAAAAGAATAAATCTACACGTGCTTAGACCACCTAGTATGACTACTAGGACTAGAGCAAGCCAAAAAGCGCGCCGCCGTCACCCCCTCCTTGTCGGCGACGGGAAAATCTTCGTTTTACACAATCGAGAAGTCATTGTGCTAAGGCCCCACATGTCGAGGCGTTGAATAGAATGTAGATGCTAGTTTACGGAAGCAAGTATCGATAATACGTTTGTATCTCCATACTTATATTTCTTCTCTTATAAAAAACCGAGTTCGTGATGATGGTACGTGTGCCATCTTGCAATATAGACCATCCGATCTATATCTGACGGATGGAAATTAAACTAAAAGATACTCGCACCCCTCTCCACATTTGCAGACAAGGCCTTCCCTCGTTCATCCTTATCTCCAACAAACCTCATTGTTGAGCAATTAATAAAGGAGGCCTATGGAACAAACTGGCCTGGTGGCCGCTGCCGGCGTCGTCAATCCCCATGCCTCCGCTCAGTCCGACCACCAACCACCACCACACCCCACTCCTCTTCACCTTATCTCATATTTCTCGAGATATCATTAGTTTTTACACATGGGATTACTCCCGCAAGGGTCAATCACAACAAGTGTTTTACAAAAAAATGCATCTTGATGTTCCATGCAATGCACGGATCTTGCTAGTACTCCTACACAAGACTAAGTTGGTGATGCTGGTGTGTCTGCCATCCGTCGTTTCTGACCATTAGATCTACATCTAACGATTGTGAGGTAAGTTGTTGCCTTTTCTCACCAACATCCCACTTGTCTACCAATTTGCAGAAAAACCCATAATTAGTATCTTAAAACCAACCACATCCCTCCCTGACCTCACCAAAACAGCCCAAGGAATATATTTTAATTGAAACATAATATATCTCTAGTGACATATGTATATCAAAATTAGAGTGTTTTGTACCAAGTTTGTGAATAAGTATTATTCTAATTGTGATTTGTTGCAACGGACATGAACATTGCTAGTATTTCCAACCATGCATTTCTTTTCCTAGTATTCCATAGTTTCGAGTTTTCCATCAAGATATTAGTCACTCATGGTTGATATTTACTTTCAATCATGTACACATATGCACTATGTAACTAACCTTGCTTATTGGCTTCCAAAGCTTAACTTTCACTCCTACTTACAATATGTAGAGTATTTAACAAAAAACTACCACTTTCAACCAGCCCTAGGAGGAATCTATTGTACAAAAAATAGCAAAAACATACCCAAAATCTCTTAATCCACGCCAAAAACTACCTAGTACTCCTACCGATTAGGTTCGTTTTAACCCATTTATGACAGGGTTGGCCCACATGTCCGTGCTGACGAGGCAACTTAAACCAACACATTTTGTTTGATCGTTGACACGAGGGACCCACATCTGACCTTCTATCCTGTTATTCCCCCTCAAATCATTATTTTTCCTGAACATTACTTCAAACAGTACTGATGCGTGTTCTTCGGTGGCGCCGGTGATGAGCGAGTTGGCCGCCGCTCCGCCGGACGGGCCAGACACCGCGCTGGCCTCCGCACGGGTTGGCAGGCTGGCCCGAGCGTGACTCACGAGCGAGCAAGCCGCCGCGCTGGCCTTCGCTCGAGCCAGATGGCTGGCCTTAGCGTGGCACGCGCGAGCAAGCCGCCGCACTGCCGTGCCAATCTAGCTAGCAAACCTTGCAGACAAGCTGCTAGACAGAGCTATCTTAGCTAGCTAGCGGCCGCGAGCGCCGGACGGAGATGGCATCCGGGCTGCCGCAACATGGGCTCCGCACCGCCGGCAGTTTTGACCTCGCCTTCTGCCGGCGGCGGTAGCTGCGTCCCATGGCCGAGGATGACTAGGTGGACGGGCCGGAGGTAGGAGGTCACTCGAGGATTTTTGTTGGTAAGAGGAGTACAATGGTTGATAAGGTAGTCTTATCTTAAGTCTGCCACGTATGCAAGTGGTAGTAGTTTCTTGGCATTTTAGTGGTTTCTTGCATTATTAGAGCAAGTACAATAGAGCTGAGCCAGCAGGCTATAAGAAATAAACTACTACTACATGTTGGCTATAAGATGGGCTGTAGATGACATGGCACTGGCTTATAGCCAGCAGCTGGCTATACTATTAACCATGCTCTTAGGGGTTTCTTATAAGGAACAATGTACGTACTACTAGCGACAAAAGGCGATTCTAGGTTGCGTTGTACTCCAACGAGTACTACTAGTGGTCGCGGGAGTGTATACCTCGTTTTGTGGGTTCGATCCTGGCCGAACGCATGGCGGCCTTTTTTTAAAATAGTATACTATCTAGATACATCGCAGAAATGGATGTATCTAGAACTAAAATACATCTAGATACATCCATACCTGCGACAAGTAATTCGGAACGGAGGGAGTACTACACTTCGCTGCGAGCCAATATTTTACACGGGTAGTTTGAGTTTTGAAGTCAAACGGACATGCGGCCCCACAATCTGGGTGCATTGGAGTCTGGACAGCCTAGCCACGTGAACGGGTTTTCCTTCCCAGCATCCCGTGGCTCGCGTGCTCGCCCTAGCCGCACCTCGCTTGCAGCTTCCAGCTAGTAGCATATTTAAACTAGCGCCTCCCAATTAAGCCCGAGGAGACGGAAAAGCCTGGCGGGGCATTGGGAACTGTGCAATATGGCTCTGTACGTAAAGTGCTCTACTACTACTCTGTAGCTTGTGGCGTTGCATGCATGGACTTCACTCCATTATCGGCTTTACTATAAAAGAATTTCCTCTCGATGTGTTTTTTTTGAAACGGAGGCAAAAGCTTTGCTTCATGTCATTCATAAAGAAGGAACTACTAACAAAGTTCGACGAGATCCATTACACCTCCACAAATGGAAGCGAAAAGCCTAGTCTTGTTGTATCCAATAGCTCAAATGTTCTGCCCTCGCAGTAACCGTCGCTGATAAACAGGCTGTTAGTGTGTGCGTGAGAGGAGCGGCTGAGTAGGCCATCTACGTGAGAGGAGCGGCTGAATAGAGTACCGAGAGTACCCACTAGGCCACTACGCAGGTGTACTTCCCCTGCATTGATAGTACAGCGATGGTTCTAGAGAACAGTAGTACCCTCCACTTCCAACTGTAGCTCCTTAGCCCTGAGATTCAAGAGTTCAAAACTGGTGCACTATACAAGACTAGACTAGAAGTACAGTACTCCCTCCTTTCCGGTTTATAGGGCTCATCTCAAAATTTTAGTTTTTCCATTTTATAAGGCTCAATTTGGTTGTTTCCCATCACATATTCAGATTCCAAGGTGCATTAAATCATTGCATGCAAGTATTAAGAGAAAATTGACCAATGAATGTAATTTATGCATGCATGCATTGCAACTAATGCATTGGTAAACATACTTTTTTGAGGAAATAAGAGCATTAATTGGGTGCTTTTTTGAGGAGTAGTTGAGAAAAGTAGTACTAGTACTGCTATAGTACGAGTACGTACTCCTCCGTCACATAATGTATGACGTTTTTTGACACTAGTTGGCGTGTACAAAAAATGGCAAAAACATACCCAAAATTTCTTAATCCACGCCAAAAAGTACTACCTAGTGCCAAAAATTTATTACTAGTGCTATTATTTACAGTATAATGCAATCCCATAACGTTCCATAATGCTAGTACTAGTACTCCATGGTACCAAAAACTACTACCTAGTGCCAAAAATTTCTTACTAGTGCTATTATTTACTAGTGATATTATTTAGAGTAGTAAATAATAGCCTCACCCCTTCGCTGAGGAACGATCTATAGTTGGAAGGGACGAGGCCCTGCGGTTACTACGCTCTTATCTCCTCCTCGCCAGTTCCCCTCCCCCCAAAGAGAAGGCAGTTCGTCGCTGCTCCCATGGATTCACCAGGCGGTTCTCCTCCTCGTCGGGGCTGGGAGACCTTGGACGACGATTCTCTGGGAGAAATCGCATGCCGCTCCGACATCCTCACCGCCGCAAGACTCGGTGCTTCCTACACCAACTTTTTCAAGATGCTGCTTAAACAAGCTTGGGAAAAGGCCATGCTTGTTGGTCTTCCATGCGTCCTCGAGGAGAAGGTTCTTATATGGGACAATTCTTCGAATAGACCACCGCTCCCTGGCCATGGTTGCACGTTGACTCCGCTAGAGTTGACGATGTTGAGAGGTAGTCGGATTTTGTCCGATGAGCAGGTCAGTAATGGAGTTTGATCATGCAGTATTTAGTTATTCCATTTCCATCCTGTAATTTCTCCGCTGCCCACCGTCTTATATATAGGTCTGGGTCGGTGCCAGCGAAGATTGGCTTGCATACCTCCGGCCAGATACCACCATGATTTTGCACAACATCCAAGCAGTGCGGCCGTTCTGGTAGACCCCTTCTCCACCATTGGGATCGGCCTTCCGGACTAGCTGGGCAAGAATACGTATGATGATGCCTACATGAGATTGAAGAAGATAGCAATTGCGGACCCGCCGACAAAGCGACGCGGCTACGACGATTACTATCTCATCGTGGTGTTCGACATAAGGATTGCCATCAATGCAGGAGGCAGTAACGGCAGAGGCTGGCGCATGTTGGCGGTGGCAGATTTGTACCCCTACACGTTCGAAGACGCCGTGCGCCATCTAGGCCGCATCTTCGCGGTGACAAGCCAGGGGACTTGTTTCATCTGGTTGACATCCTAAGGTACGGGAGATTACAAACGGAATGCACGAACCATCATTTGCATCCCTAACGGTACTCCATTATTTTGCAGGGACCATTCATCCCCCGATCAAAATAAGATCGCCGATCCTGGATGTGCATTTGCATCCGCGATTTGGTCTAACCTGGAACCTTGTAGCTGACTTTGGCATATTGGGATCAACTATCTTAGCAGTCGTTACCCATGGTACCACTGATGTGCAACATGGTCACATAATCTACCACGATCGGACCGTCACTATCTACCCAGGTATTCCATTTTTTAACCCTCCTGCCTTCTCTTTCATTGTTGTACTAGTAGTATACTTTGTAGTACTAGTAGGAGTACTTTTTACCTTGGAGGACGCGTATAGCTAGCTAGGCCCTTGAAGACTTGAACCCACTAGCTGCCACCATTTTTGTTTTTCCATGTCTTACTATCTCATCCATGTAGCCAAGAGTGGCTATATATAATAAGCCGGTTATTTTACTTCCACTATACCGGAGTAGTACTATTTGCTGCACAGTATTACTGACCGCCACATTTGAGCACAACATTATTATGCATGGACCTTGACTATGTACGTCACCATGTGTCCAGATCTGGGATGCCGCGTGTACCAGATGAACGGCGCCGAGTTCGACCCTCGTGATGCTACGTGGGTGCTGAGGAACACTCTTGGAGAGTACTCGCTTTTCATCGGGGACAGCTACCCCATTGTGAAGCGGATGCCACCTTCCGTGCACGACACGGAAGGCCTACCGTTCATGAAGCATGGTTGTGTCTTCAGTGCACACTGCCAGATGAACGACATGCTGGGACACGCTAGCCCTGATTTATGCCGCTTCAGCGTGGATGAGTCTCCATCGTGTGGAACCGGACTAGAAAGCTGCGACAATGATTCCCGTTGCCCACCACTATGGATCTTGCCATCCATGAAGAACACCTGGGACTGGAACCTGGAGGAGGACATGTAGCCCATCTATAACGTGTAAGTGGAGTACGGTAATTGTGAACGGTAGCGATGTGAATATATGTAGACTAGTCATGCACAAATTTATCACATGAGTTGGAGATGAACTTGTGTGGCATACTTGCATTTGTCCTTTAGAATTTATTACTAGTAAATGCGTTATGTCTACGTGCAACTTGTGTGGTTGTTGCACGGGCTCCAACATGCTCTTTGAGAAAAAAAAGGTGGCACAACTTTGGATATATGTGACGTGGCGGCATCATACAGTAGCATCGTTCGCTATAGTCGTACTAGTACACTCCTACTAGGACGACAACTCCTATAAAACCTTGCGCTTGGCTCTTTGCCTCTTCGGGAGGTTCAACAGTTCATACTCGTGTGAACCTTGCACTTGGCTCTTCGCCTCTTCGGAAGGTCCAACAATGATGATACTACAGTACAATATGCTTCTGGCAATCTGACACCGATTGAACTGCTGCACGTCCACCGCGAGGGCGAGGGCGAGGGAGAGGGAGAGGGCGCTGTAGTCAAAACCCTCTCCTCGTCCCGCGAACCACCACGCGCGTGGGCGAGGGAGAGGCGTAGTAAGCAAGCTTCTCCTCGTTCGGCGAGTTGACGGGACACATCAAAACAGTACTAGTACTAGTAGTAGTAGTCCATACAGCGTCCTTTACGATTAATATGGCTTAATTTGAAATGAGAAAAATACACTGGCGGTCAACGTATGTAACAGTACGCTCTTTACGGTAACTATATGTAGTTTTGCGGCGATTATGCGATCACTAGCTCATCGTAGAGCACCGTATTGCACCCTACTGACCGGCCACATAGTCGACGTGGCACTTTGTTGACTGGTTAAATTGTCACCTGGTTTCTGGGTCCCACCTGTCAGTTGGCAAAGCAAAGAAATCAGTTAAACAAAACTTTACGCAGGCGCGGCACGAGTCCAACCCTTGTGCGCGAACCACCCTGGCTGTGTATGTGAGTGCATGCACGTGTCCTCCCTCGGTCTTCCAACAAAGAGTGTACTACATGATGTACATCTACACTTCCAATGCATTTAGCCTTTAATCTACTAAATCGATATTGATTGACTAATGCACCAACTTGTGCTGTAGGTATAGGCTACTTGTCTATCCTTAATTACAGCATGCAACGGCCTTCATTTAATCTTCTTATCTCAATGGTCACATGCACACATAAGTCTGCTACTTTTGGGCGTTAATTATGCCCTGGTCAATGTGTAAATCTCTAAATGTACATTCCTTCACAGACGTAGGGAGTAGGTTGAGCACTTGAGCGTGAGCGTGTGTGTTGCGTCGTGTGCCGTGTGGCGCATGGGTGCGTCAGTGTTGCGTGCGTCCATGTGTACGTGTGAGTGTTGCATGTTGCATGCATGCATGCATGGGGCTTACTCCCTCCCATTGACATGTTCATATTTCAAGCTTCCTCTGTTCCCTCCATATGGTGATACTCCCTCTGTTCCCAAATATAGTACAAAGTTGAGTCATCTATTTTGGAACGGAGGGAGTAGTATGGAGTAAAAGCCTCCCTCTGTTCTCAAATACGGAGCATTTGTCTTTCTACAGATTTCAACAAGTGACTAGGTACGGAGCAAAATGAGTGAAGTGAGCGTAGAGGCATAGGGATACTGTAGAAAGGAAGTCCTCGCGATCCATTTATTCCCCATCTCGGTCAGAGAGAACTATTCAACTAGTCTTCGCAGTGAAGTGACAATACACGCTGCAGCAGATGGGACACATGATTAATAAGCTGAACCAGCGTGTTGGTGTTACTAAATCAGCCTTACCCAGTACTGTCATCATGTTTGCCAGTAGAGCACGCTTCCGCAAATATGCCTACACACCTATGTCCTCCATTAACTGACATATGGGCCCTGTTGTGGTAGACCCACATGTCATCGGTGTAACTATTTACACTCCGAAGGACGGTATATCCTGGTAGTTGTACTAGTAGAATTGAGATTGAATGCACTTTCTTCCCCGTCTTCCACTCTTCTTCCTCCTCTTTTCTTCTTCCTCCTCTCTTCCACATCGTCGGCCGCACACCATTTACCCCCGCTCACTGCTCGCCCGCCCGCGCCATCTTCCTTGGTAGCTCGCGTGTACCATATCCCCCCGCTCATTGCTCGGCCACACGAGGAGAAGCTTCTTCGCTCGCCCGCCTGAATCCACTTCCCCGCTGGCTCGCAGGCATCGAAAACCCCAATGGCAGAACCGACTGACACACAGAGCCGCGATTGGAATTCCCTCCCCGATGTTCTCTTGAAGTAGATCTGTAGTCGTATGGACCTACTCAGCACCGTCCGTCTGGCCGCATGCTCGGTGTCTTTGTACCGTCTACTCGTCTGCAACCGGCCGGCTCTTTTCAAGACACCCTACTTGCTGAAGCCCGATCCTCGCAGGTGGCCCAGACACCGACTTGACGATCCTACGGAGGTTGCCGTGGTGCCCCTCTACATGCTACCACTACCCGTCCACCTGCCCTTCATGCACGGCCATTACTGGGCGGGCATGAAGGCCAACTGGGTCGTCCTCATCCACCAATTTGGTAGTCCATGGCATCTCGTGGATATCTACACCCAGCGAGAGATCACCCTTCCATCTTTGGATACCGCCGCCACCGAGCCTCGCGCCCGCCGGACACTCCTGCCTACTACGCACGAGACGCGTCAAGCTTTTGGCTCGACCTCTGTTTGCAGAAAGTTGTAATCTGCGAAGTGCCCACACCATCAGAAGACTACATGGATTACAAGATCATTGCCTTGTTCAACAAGGGATTAGTCTATCTGGAATCCGGTCGCCATACATGGTTATGGCTCATCATCAATCCTGTTGAGGAAACATTTCTGTCTGATGCTATAGTGCACGATGGCATCGTTTACGCGGTCGACGCACAGATTGGCTACCTATACTGGTGGAATCTATCGTCGTGTAATTGTTGTATCTCATCTCATCTTTACCTTATGAATACGACTGCCTGTTCATTTGTTATAAATTTAGAATGCATAGCATGTCTATAACCACATCATTGCTATGTGTTCCTCTCATTTCCTAGATTTTTATGACCACACATGTTATTGTTAGAGTTGATATGAGAACAATTGGCATTTAATGATTGTTAGAATACATATTATGAGCATAACATCATGATTGCTATACGTTACTCTCGTTTACAAGATTTTTATAACAACGCATGTTATTGCTTAGAGTTGATATGAGAACAGTAGTAGTAAGTGCTATGGTAGAATATGAGTAGGCGCTGTCATAGCTGTTTTTCTCTCATTGTTACGTGATGTTTGAACCATGACATATTGCTAGAATATGAAAGCCATTGGCTTATTTTTTTAACTTGGGGTATGATTATGACCACGGCATTGCAATTCTCTGTCTATGATATGTGTCACTATTATAATAATCTTAATTCCACACATACTCTGAACATGATTGTTTATTTTTGTCCTTTTGGTCTCCAATTTGAATTGTTGCAGCAGACACAAATGCGCTGGACTTCATGATTCCAGGACCTGGAATCATACCAGCCGATGGGTGGTGGTTTATCTCTCGTTCAGCTGACGGCGGTCATTTGATGCTCATTCGCACGTACCAAATTAACCAAACCATTACATCAAATCACATGCAGTACAATGTGTGGGGCGTTCGTGACATTGATGGTATGGCTGCTTCGTGTTCGAGAAAGATCCTAGCTCCGCTGGGCCAGGCGTATTCAACTGGAGGCGGGTTTACAGCCTCGGCAACCACTCCTTGTTCCTCGGGCTCAATTATCCGATCATCCAACCAATCATCGATCATATCACCGGCGATGATTACTGTGCTATGCAACTTCCATTCGCGAGGGGGCTGTGTTTACACATCATACCATGGGTTTCATGAATCACCATATCCAGAGATTCGTCGACACAGCTTGTTGCCAGATAATCTTCAGTGTGTGAAAGGCATCAAGCTTCCATGCGATGGATGGCTTTTGCAAACCCGACATGCGGCGATGTGGTTCATGCCAACAGCAAAAATGCACAACTTGATTCGTACTGATATGTAGACTGAGCCATGTATTCTACTGCTGTAGCACGATCCTCTTTTGTTGGATATTATGTACTGTTGTTAGTTTGAAGCACTCCTCTGGTTTGAAGGATAGATATCTTCCTAGGATCAAGTGCATCCTAACTCACCTGCGTAGGATATACTGATAATGATGATGGATATATATATACATATATATATATATATATATAGGATAACAATATTATGATCATGGTATTAGAATAGTTATTTGAATCACAGCCAGCCTATATAGACGCGCATAAGGTCCTCCTGAACTCGACCGAACAAAAAAACCGACTGCTCGGTGACGGAGTAGCTCACCGGAGAAGCAACACCTCCCACGCGCTAGCATCCGCTGGATTCGTGGACTCTGAATGTCCTCGACGCAGTAGGTAGCCGAGGGCGACGACAACGGCCCCGTAGCCATAATTGAACTGAGCGGGATCCAGAATCAGGAGGGAGCAGACGGGATCCATGGCTCGCGGTGGCGCGCGGGATGCAGGGCCCCGGTGGTTGCTCGGGTGGTGGTGTTGTGGATCCATGGCGGCGGCGGGTGGAGGCGCAGCCGGCCGGTGGTGAAGCAACGGTGGCTCACGGCGGCGGCGAGTGGGGAACCACGCGTCGGCGGCTAGATCCCGATGCGCAGGTTACAGGCTGCGGCGGCAGTGCTTGGGTGGTTCCCGGCGGCTGGTGAGGGAGGAGGGTCGCCGGTGGGTGGGAGGGCCCCTCGGCTACCTACTGCGTCGAGGACATTCAGAGTCCACGAATCCAGCGGATGCTAGCGCGTGGGAGGTGTTGCTTCTCCGGTGAGCTACTCCGTCACCGAGCACAGCACGTCGCGGCCGACCTCTCCCTCTCGTTCTGTCCTTCACGTCACGCACGGTGCACCTTGACCTTCCCTAGGAAGGTCCATCCCTGCAGCGACCCATCACCAACTACGGCCACTCCTGAAGCCTAGTGCTACCGTAAGATGTGTTGTCATCCAAAGTGCCTTCACGCACCGATCCGCCCCAAGGACGAGGCCCCCGATGATTCGCATACGGCCCAGGCTGCAGTCCAGCTTCTCCGCCATTGGCATGACATGAAACACCACACCGCTCTACTGAATTAACCAGTGGGTTCTTTATTGCTTGTGCGAGCAACCGACTAGGGCGCTGATGTGTGCGTCGCTGGGAGGATGTGGAGCATGGAGGCGACCAGTACAGGACCTGTTGCAGACTGCCGGAGCGGTCAGAGCCGCCCAGGGTGCTCTGCCACTGGCTGCTCCATAGCGATATGGGCCTGCTGCGGCTCACTGCGTTCGTGAGCTAGCTTTGTGTTGGATCCTGGATGTGTGCGGGTGTTGAGGGTGAGTGTGTACTCCGTGTGTACACGAACAGAAAAAGTTTTAGATCTTGTGTTTGCTCGTGTGCAACACAACTGTTTGTGTTTATGCCCCAAAGGAGAACAAGGTTTTGTTTTTTAACTTTTTTCTAACACACAAGTTTGCCCACCAATGCTCAGAAAGATGTGCACACACACAAAAAAATTGTGGATGAGAAGTTCAAAATGTTCGCATTAGGAAAAACACGCACCTTGGTTGTCAAAAGATAAAGAGGCGAACACACACAAAAAATTGTGACAACCCGAGCAAGTACAAAATGTTCCATTCCAGAACATGATGTAATTAAGTTAAATGTGATAGTATGAGAAAGTGAAAATTGCACACTCCCTCAAAAATTAAAGAGAAAATATGGATTTTCCTTGTTTCTACGAAAAAACCTTGAGGTTCAAATTTAAATAATGGCGAAGTTCAATGTTTATTACAATAGCAAGAAGACCAAATTAAAAAAACCGAGCAATTCGAACAGTTTATAAAGGCAGATTTTCCCTCTTTAAAAAAAGCTCTAGAAGTTCAACTTTAAATAATTAAACCGTTCGATATTTATTACATAACTAGGACGTTCTCCGTTACTAATGAATAACACCAAGAAGTCCTAATTAAAAATGTGAAGCTATTTATGTTTATAAAAACTCAGTTGTTCCCTAGTACTAAAGATCAAAAGTTTCAAAATCAAGAAGTTCAATTTTAAAAAACGAAGGAGTTCAGTGTATGTAAAAAACTAAGGTTTTCTCATTACTATAGAATAAAACCAAGAAGTTCAAGTGAAAAAAGCGGAGCGGAGCAGTTTGATATTTATTTGAATAATCGGATTTTTCTAGTTACTAAAGAATAAAACCAATAAGTTCAATTTGAAATAGCGAAGAAGTTCGATGTTTCTAAAAAAACTCCAATTTTCACATTTATAAAAAAACCGCACCACCCAACCGCCGCCGTCTCCTCCCCAACCACCGGCACCTCCCCGGTTCTGCTGCCACCAGGCGCCGGCCAGATCCCTTCCGGAATCCCCCCCACGCGCCCTCCACCTCGACCACCTCCGTCGCCACCCTTTGCCTCGACCACCTCCTCTGCCGCCCTCCGCCCCGGCCAGCCACCTCCACGGCGCCGATCACGTTTGTCGCCACCCTTGCCCCAACCACCTCTGCAGCCACCCACCACCAATATCCACTCCAACGCGACTTGCCCTCCCCTCCGACCTGACCTTCCCTCCCTCCAGACGCGACATGCCACACTCACCTCCAGCGCACCCCCCGTCCTCCCATCCCACCATGAGCAATCTCTCCAGCACGACCTCCGAGTGCCTCAGTCTCTATCGGCTCTAAGCGCCTCCGGCGGGCTGTTCTTCTTAACCTAAGTCGATCGTTTTCTTTGATTTTGCAGAGCACCATTTGTGTAGCAATTAGTATGGTTGCAGTCCAAATTGTCGACTTCCAGCAGGCCAATGTGTTCACGAACTAGTCTGACCTCCTTCTCTATTTGTTATGTTAGTTAGCTGTGGCTTTCCATGGCCATATACACACAATTTATTATTTTGCCCACCCCATTATATATGCATGCATGTTTCAAATTTTTTTGCCCAATTGAATTCTCCTAAGCTTTTGTTTTGGACCAGATGTGCATTTGAACGTGAGGAAAAAGTTTGTACAGAGAAGTTCATATATTAGTTCCAGGAAGGTTCAGGTATTACTAAGTGTGTGCACATATAATTTCTGTCTCCACATGTGTGTATGTCTGTTTGTGTGTGTTCTTCCACATCTACTTTAGCATTGATCAAGGTTTTACCAGCAAGGGAAACAACAGTTCGGCGCGCACAATGCTTCACATTGCTCTCTCTCCCCATTATTAGGTTAGTTATTTTGTCCCGTGTTGCTCAAAAATCAAATTGTGTTCATAAAAACAAAAAAAAGACAAACCCAATAATGTTCGTAGAAAATTATGAGAAGTTCCAAATTATCAAATATGGAAGTTCAAAAATGTTAGAAACAAATCCAAATTTTTCTAGTACTTGCCTCCCGCCTCTTTTCTAAAAAAATATGGAACCCCTCTCGTGAATACAAAGAAATAAGGAATTTCACGAACATAACTTGTAGCGAAAACCTATATATGTTGTTTTTTGCATTTTTAAATAATTCCCTCAATCCACAAAGAAGTTTAGTATATTATTTGGGAGCAATTTGATTTCAAAAAGAAAAATAAAAATTCAAATTATAAAAGTGGAAAAAAGTACATGTACTGCATGGTGTGTGTTTAATATGAGAAAAATGAATAAAAGGCAAGGTCCAAATATTTTGTTGTTATAAGTTCAAGTCCTCGGTCGGAGAAAGTTAAAATTTTTTATTGTGAGACAGGTTTGTACAAAAGGAATATCATTTGTGCAACACTGACGAATGGATGAGAAAATTACAAACGAAAATATGTCACAGAAGTTCAGCGTGAAAACATCAGGAAGTTCAATTGCTACACTGAATGAATTTCAGATGAAAAACTTTTAAAACCATCGCGAGTATGAAAAAATGATGAATGGGAAAATTGTGTGTTTACAACAGCTTTCCATCGGTATATCACTTGCTCAATTCCGGTAAGTGGTTGGGGAGTTACGGGTAAAAAACAACACATGAAAAACATAGTGAAGTTCAAAAAAGAACTGCTCCAGAAGTTCAACCTCTTCACGAAGTGCATTTTCGGGGACTCTGTTTTTCCGATGAAGGCAGAACGCATGATCGCAGAAGTTCAGATTGACAAACTGTCAGAAGTTCAGGTACTACATGGTGTGCATTTTGTATTAAAAAAGAATAAAAATGCAAAGGCTAAATTTGTTGTCACTATAAGTTCAAGTTCTCCATCAGAGAAAGTTAAAAAATTTATTGTGAGAGAGGTTTGTACAACAAGAATATCATTTGTGTAACAGTGATGAATGGATGAGAAATTTACAAATAAAAATACGTCACAGAAGTTCAATGTGAAAACAGCAGGAAGTTCAACTACTACGCTGAATGAATTTCAGATGAAAAACTTTTAAAATCATCACGGGTATGAAAAAACGATCAACACGCGAAAGTTATGTGCTTACAACAGCTTTCCACTGGTATATCACTTGCTCAATTCCGGTCAATGGATGGAGAGTTACGAGCAGTGGATGGAGACCTACGAGCAATAAAATCACGTGAAAACCAGAGTGAAGTTTAGGTACACATGCCGAGAAGTTCAGGTTCTTCAAGCGGTGCATTTTCGAAGAACTGTTTCGCGATAAAGGCAGAACGCATGATCCCGCCGTTTTCGAAATTACCTGAAAATGGCTAGGAATCAGAGAAAACCATCAACATGAAAAAGTTTCGCATTTTCCGTAGCTTTTCAGCGGTATATTATTTTCCCCATTCCGATAAAGTTTGTAGAAATTACGGCGAAAATATGTTTTTTCCATTTTCGAAACTGACTTAAAACCATAAAGAATTGGGAGAAACAATACATACCAAAAAGTTTCACATTTGTTCAGGCTTTCCAACACCATATCATTTGCTGCATTCAGACGCACAGTTAAGAAATTAGCTCGAAAATACGAACTCGGTAGGAGTTGGACCATTTTCTAAATTACCCTTAAACCATTCAAAACTAGAAAAAAACTTTCAAGATGAAAAAGTAGCGCATTTTCATAAGCTTTCCAACGCTGTATCATATGCCTCCATTGGATTAGCCGTTTAGAAATGACATCAAAAAATCAAACTCAACTGTTCGGTTTACAAAATTTTACGTTTTTTCAAATTACTCTTTAACCATAGGGAATTAGAGAAAAACTTTCAACATGTGGAAGGAGCGGTTTTGCAGCAGCTTTCCAACGCCATATTATATGCCTCATTCCGATAAACGGTTTAGAAATGCAATCGCAAAATACGATTCACGTTTTTTGTGCGAGAAAAAACGATTTTCAAAACTGCTCTTAAACCGCTTATATTTTGTCAAAAATTTAAGTTGGGTCATGATATTGGGGTCCATATCTTTCCAACGGTATATCGCAAACCCCATTTGGGCAATGTTGGCGGAAGTTCAACCTAGTTCACAGGGAAGTTCAACGTACTACTAGCGGGGCAGGTCAACTTGTGATCAGAATATTATTCTGATCCCGTGATCAGAATAGTGTTTATGTGTGTGTGTGTATATATATACACATATATATACATATATCAGTTAGGCTTCAAGTGCGTACTTGTTAGTTAAACCTATGTATAAATTGTGACACTAAATACGACTAGTAAGTAGTACAGTAGCAGTACTAGTATACATCTGTCAAATTATTCATCATGTCCACACATTGAATTGACGTGACAACACGCTGCGCGTGAGGTGACACAAGAATCCCGGCGGCGTGTTCGGGTATTCTGGAATTACCGATGCAAGTCGAAGAAGGATTGGCCCAACCCGAGAAACTTGAGGCCAAAGTGAGTGCTGACAGCGCGAGATTTCAGTCTCTCATCGATTTGTTCATACCAATCATCGATAGCGAGCACGACATATGTTACACCCAACCTGAGAAACTTCCAGGTAAGACACCGATCGGCCGTCTACTTGCACAAATATATTCCTTTGTTTATAGCTCTATTTTTCTTTTTACACACAGACCTGGAGAAGCAATTACAATTTGACAGTTAATAAAAAGTGAAACAAGTGACTGCAACATGCCAAAGATGTTATGAAAATGCCAACTAGGTACACTAAAACCTGTATTCCCAATACTGCAGGTATCACACTGAGTGGCCTAAGGAAGCATTTCTTCCAGCGCAATTCCAGGGCGTTCAAAAGGGGCGTGTGGACGTGTTGCAAGATACAGTCGGAGTGCGGCATGCACGCGATGTGGCACAAGACCGGCAATACCTTGCCGGTGATGGTCAACGGCTGGCAGACGGGCAACAAAAAAGGTTCTGGTGCTGCACACCAACAAGAACTTCGACCAGTAGAGGACCAACTGGGTGATGCACCAGTACCACCTCGGGGACCCGGAGCAAGAGAAGGAGCGGGAGCTGGTCCTCTGCAAGATTTTCTACCAGACGAACACTAGGGCCAGGAGTAAAAAGATTATAAGTTAGTTTGGTATTGGTAGTTGTACTACCTTATCGTCCGCAAGTTGGTATTGTTGTTAACGATCTTTTGGTATGAACTTGCACTTGCTTCCAACCATCATGCCGAGGGTCGACGTGGATATAAAGCTGAATCATTTTTTTCAAAACGAATTTTCAGGCACCTGATTTTTATTTGATGGGTAGCATAAGCACCCGCCGTTCGAATTCCCAGTTCTCCAATTTTTTCGAAACAAGTGCATGCACTTATTATCACGATAAAAAAAAATAT
This sequence comes from Triticum urartu, assembly GCF_003073215.2. NCBI lineage: Eukaryota > Viridiplantae > Streptophyta > Magnoliopsida > Poales > Poaceae > Triticum > Triticum urartu. The sequence continues at coordinate 516,928,301 of NC_053023.1, forward strand.
CCGTGCTGCATCCCAGTTATCAGTCTGTACTTGCAGAATTCTCTCGTTTATTGAGCACGTATATTGTTTTTTCAGGTCGAGCAAGTTTCAACTGGGCTGTAGATTGCCAGGGTTGTTCTGTTTTTAACAGGCCCCGCCCATGACGACAACGGGGCACAAAGATCCAGCAGGTATCTACTGGCCTCTGGCCCACCAGCGTTAGTTATATTTTGTCTTACAACATTCGCAGGCAGTTTTTTTACTGAATCAAACACACAACCCAGTTCTATTTTCCTCTTGAAACACATGTCCTACATCCGTTTTCTAAGCTCTACCTATAGTTTTACTAGTTCGTATACATGTATCATTATATTGAAAACACATAAAATTCCCTTTTCATATTTACATCCTTATTTTTGTTGTTTTTTCCCACCCAGCGCTAATTTTTTTACCACTGGTTTTCCCTTAGACCAACTAAATTTGTCCCACGTCTTATTTTCTTATAAAAACAAAACGATTTTTTGGCAAATCAATAAGTTCTTAAAAAATATTTATCATTTCAGGATTACAAAAGTTTGAACTCCACCAAAATATGCAAAATAAGGTTGTACTTTTTGACCGTGGTCCTAGGCAAAAAGTGGGCTATAATAAATTACTTAAGAATTAGCAAATGGGCTGCAAATTATAAAAAATAGCAAATGGGCTTTATGTTGTCTGCCACAGATTTGGAGGCTGACTTGTGGGCCTACTAAGTTCATGCGTACACAAGGTTTCTCAAAAAAGAAACTTAGTCAATAATTGACTCTACCAGCGTCAGACCGTTATATGTCAATCTAACGGCAATCGTGCTTCTTCAGTCTCTGATCCTCCTGCCCCAGCCGCCCAAACCAGCGCCGTCGGAACCGCCTGCTCCCGCCTCCCGTGGCCGGCAGTGCTGCCGGGAAGGCCTCACGGCCCCATCATACTCGCATCCCTGGCATGTCTATCCCTCTACTCACCCACACCTCCTGTTATTTTCCGGCGACGGCAGCCGAACCAGTCAACCCTCGTACTCTCCACTGCGTGGGCAGCCACTGCCGTGTCTTCACCGGCTTTGTGTCGTTCCCTTCGTAGGCCTCGCCATCGTCCACCGCCCTGGTGCTCTCGGCGCGGCGTGGTCAACGATGTCCATCCAACGGCCGTAGTGCTTCTTCAACCTCTAGTCTTCTTGCCCCAGCCGCCCAAAGCAGCGCCGGTCGTGCCGCATGCTCCTGCCTCCCGTGGCCGGCTGTGCTACCGCGGAGGCCTCACCGCCCCCTACTATTCCCACCGCTGGCCAGGCCCTGCGGCGACGGCAGCCTCACACCACAGCCAAACCAATGAACCCTCGTACTCCTTTCCGCGCGGGCTTCCACTGCCACGTCGTCCCCTTCCTAGGCCTCGCCGTCGTCCACCGCCGTGGTGCTCTCCGCGCGGCGTGGTCAACGTGGTCAAGGAACGACTTCCATCGGAAGAGTACTGTACGTGGAGAGGCTGACAGCTGGGTCCACGGCCACACCCCAGTTTTTTTGTGATTTGCCAAGCAAGTCGCTTTGTCAGGCCTGTTGGGCTGCAAATCTTTCAAGACGAGGAGAGCTTTCATTCGGCTGGCCGAGAAAATGGCCCATCAATAATGAGAAATGGGCTATACATTTTTAAAACACATCAAACCGGCAATTAGTTTCAAATATCTTTTTTTTATTTCGAGATTTTAAATTACATTAATTTTACGCGTGGAGAATTTGTTGGATTTTATATTGATATACATTTATTTTTAAAATCAGTTTGAATGTGAGTCGAAATTTTGGGATTAAAAACAGTTCGGACCGCAACGAAATATGCAAAATTTCGTATAATTTTTTAACCGTGGCCACAATATGGGTTGTAATGCTAACAAAAAGAATATGGGCTCCAAAAAAACCATAATAATTAGCAAATAGGCTGTAAATTATTAGAAATAATGGCAGATGGGCTGTATGCTGTTTCCCACAGATTTGAGGCTTTCCTAAAAAAAGGTTGACGCACAAGCAGTGACTGTTGGATGGCCATCCAACGACCGTCGTGCTTCTTCAATCTCTGCTCTTCCTGCTCCAGTCGCTCAAACAGGCGCCGGCGGGACTGCCTGCTCCCCGCGGTCGGCTCTGCTGCCGCGCAGGCCTCACCGCCCCATTGTACTCCCATCGCTGGCCTAGCCATCCTTCTACTCACCCACACCTGCTGTTATTCTCCGGCGACGGCAGACGAACCAGTAAACCCTCGTACAGTCATACTCCCCTCCGCGTGGGAAACAACTGCCGAGTCTTCCCTGCCTCCATGTCGTTCCCTTCCTAGGCCTCGCCGTCGTCCACCGCCCTGGTGCTCTCGGCGCGGCCTGGTCAACGTGGTCAACGACCGACATGCATCTGAAGTGGACTTTAGGTGGAGAGGCCGACAGCTGGGTCCACGGCCGCACGCAAGGAAATGCCTCCTTATTACGCACAAAATAATGATTCCTCCACCTGACATCTGGGACCCACCAAAAGGGCCTCTGTATTTCGCGAAAAAAACGTTACCGCCGCTGACAGCTCGGACCCACCAGCTATATCTTCGCACGCAAGGAAGTGCCTCCTTATTACGCACAAAAAAAATGAATACTCCCCCTGTTAGCTGGGACCCAGTATAGTGGCAGGCTAACTTGTGGGCCTACTAAGTTGACGGGGACGGAGGGCTTTGTCAACTTAGTCAATATGCACGATTCTAGCTCTAGTGACCGTACGATGTCCATCCAACGGCCGTAGTGCTTCTTCAACCTCTGGTCTTCTTGCTCCAGCCGCCCAAACCAGCGCCGGTCGTGCCTCGTGCTCCTGCCTCCCGTGGCCGGCTGCGATGCGGCGGAGGCCTCACCGCCCCCTACTACTCCCACCGCTGGCCACGCCATCCCTCTACTCACCCACACCCCTTGTTATTCTACGGCGATGGCAGCCTCACACCGCAGCCGAACCAGTGAACCCTCGTACTCCTCTCCGCACGGGCTTCCACTGCTGTGTCTTCCCCGGCTCCGCGTCGTCCCCTTCCTAGGCCTCGCCGTCGTCCAGACCACCGCCCTGGTGCTCTCGGCGCGGCATGGTCAACGTGGTCAACGACCGACTTTCATCGGAAGAGTACTGTACGTGGAGAGGCTGACAGCTGGGTCCAGGCGGCCGCAAGGAAGTGCCTCCTTATTACACGCAAAATAATTATTCCTCCACCTTACATCAGGGACCCACCGGAAGGTCCACCTTATTTTGCAAAAAAAAACGTTTCCCCCCTAACTGCTCGGACCCACCGGACGGGCCAGCGTATTTCATGAAAAAAACGTTCCCCCCGCTGTCAGCTCGGACCCACCGGAAGTGCCTCCTTATTACACACAAAAAAATGAATACTTCCCCTGCTAGTCGGGACCCACCATGGTGGGAGGCTGACTTGTGGGCCTACTAAGTTGACTGGAACGGGGGCCTTTGTCAACTTTAGTCAATATGAACGATTCTAGCTCCACTGACCGTACGATGTCCATCTAACGGCCGTAGTGCTTCTTCAACCTCTGGTCTTCTTGCTCCAGCCGCCCAAAGCAGCGCCGGTCGTGCCGCATGCTCCTGCCTCCAGTGGCCGGCTGTGCTGCCGCGGAGACCTCACCGCCCCCTACTATTCCCACCGCTGGCCAGGCACTGCGGCGACAGCACCCTCACACCGCGGCCGAACCAGTGAACCCTCATACTCCTCTCCGCACGCGCGGGCTTCCACTGCCGCGTCTTCCCTGGCTCCCCGTCGTCCCCTTCCTAGGCCTCGCCGTCGTCCACCGCCCTGGTGCTCTCGGCGCGGCGTGGTCAACGTGGTCAAGGAACGACTTCCATCGGACATGGACTGTACGTGGAGAGGCTGACAGCTGGGTCCACGGCGGCACCGGATGGGCCACCATATTTCGCGAAAAAAACGTTTCCCCCCTGACTGCTGGGACCCACCAGCTACACCTTCACGCGCAAGGAAGTGCGTCCGGGCAAAAAAAACAATTCGCCCCCCTGACTGCTGGGACCCACCAGCTACATCTTCGCACGCAAGGAAGTGCGTCCGGGCAAAAAAAAGAAAACTAAAACGATTCGCCCCCTGACTGCTGGGACCCACTGGCCCCCCGACTGCTGGGACCCACCAGCTACATCTTCGCACGCAAGGAAGTGCGTCCGGGCAAAAAAAAACGATTCGCCCCCTGACTGCTGGGACCCACCAGCTACATCTTTGCAAGCAAGGAAGTGCGTGACAGTCGGGACCCACCTGGTCGAAGCGTACGTAGCGTTGTCATTCTGGTTGCGCACGTGTCGTAGTAGAGGTGCGCACATGTCGTAGTAGAGGCGCGCACATAGCATGTACACGTACGTACAGCGGCCAGGGTCCAGGAAAGAAAATACGGCCACGTATGTGTACATACGGGCGGGGTCTCGAACGCCTACTCGCGCATATGTACGACGAGGGCTCGTGTACATGGCTGAGTCGGAACGGAGAAACAGCGTCGTCATCGTGTTCATGGGTGTGAACGGAATGCGTGGTCGTGTTCATCGGGAGGGCTTGGACGAAAGAGGCGATGGAAACGAGGCCTGGCGTACTGCACAACGGAGGAAACGGACCTCCGACGCTCGAAACGGGGGTCATGTTGATCGGGAGGGGTGTGGCGTACCGCAAAACGGAGGAAACGAACCTCCTACGCTCGAAACGGGGGTCCTGCTGATCGGGAGGGGTGTGGCGTACCGCAAAACGGAGGAAACGGACCTCCTACGGTCGAAACGGGGGTCCTGTTGATCGGGAGGGGTGTGGCGTACCACAAAATGGAGGAAACAGACTTGTGTTGGAGCGCTACGGTCGAAACGGGGGTCCTGTTCATCGGGAGGGGTGTGGCGTACCGCAAAACGGGACTCCACGGGATACTGTTCATCTCCACCGTCGACCTCCTCCAGCCTCCACGGGCTCCTGTTCATCCAGCCTCCACCGCACGCTACTCCACCGGCTACTGTTCAACCACCCCTCCACCGTCTACTGTTCATCCAACCCTCCACACCACGGGGTCCTGTTCAACCACCCCTCCACGGGCACCCCTCCACCGTCTACTATTCATCCTGCCCTCCACACCACGGGGTCCTGTTCATCCACCCCTCCACGGGCACCCCTCCACTGTCTACTGTTCATCCAGCCCTCCACCACACCACGGGGTCCTGTTCATCCAGAGGCAACTCCACCGCTCACTGTTCATCCATCCCCCCGCAACACTCACTGTTCATCCCATCGATCGGCTTCAGTTAGCAGCAGTAGCCAAGGAATCGCTCGATCGTGTTCAGTTAACAGCCATCGATTGATCGCTCTGGTTCAGTAACGCGTAGCCTGCAATGCAATCGCTCGGGTTTAGTTAGAGCCCAACGCCTCGCTCGGGTTCAGTTAGAGCCAACGCCTCGCACACACGCGCGTACGTGTACGAGAGAAACACGCATCGCTCGGCCCCCGACCTCCCACCGTAACCGGGAACTCCCCGAAATTTTCCTCCCCCTTGCTTCTACCACGGTTTTTTCCATCATGGACGGCCCAAAGAATGTCACGCAGCTGCAACTCCGGCCCGCCCAGGACGAAAAGCCCATTTTCTGTCATGATTTTTTGTCATAGAAGTAGGATCCCTCCACATCTATGATGATACCGAGTTTTGTCACAATTATCGTCATAGAAGTGTCATATGTATGACAGAATTTTTTTTCGTTTGGCCCAAAATGTCACGGATGTGTCTTTTTTTTGTAGTGAACCCGAGTCCAAGCTCATTTTGCTGCCATTTTCGATCTCCTTGCTCAAAGCACCTCTCACAAAACTTCTTGGGGAGATTGTTCCTTGGTATGTGACTCCTCCATTGATCCAATTAGTTTTTGTTCTAGTGCTTTATTCATTGCAAATTTGGGCTGCCTAGGTGACCCTGTTCTTGAGCTTGCATGTCAAATTTATGTGGTTCCAAGTAGTTTTGATGCATGATATAGGCTCTAGGCACTTGTAGGAGTTGTTGCTATCAATTTTGTTGAGCTTGGTTCGCTTTTGTTTGAAGTTACTAAAAATTTCAGAAATTTTTTAGAGGAAGAAATATGCTTAGGAAAATGTACCAAGGTGGTTCTTCAAGGAAGCAAGGACCCAGGCTTGCAATGCGAGATGCTGATGATGAGCCACCAAGGGACGCTCCAGTGCGGCCCTGTGAATGGCCTTCAGAGGACTTCATGGATCGAGCAGGGATTAAGGAAGAATTTAACGCATATTTGCATAACGCTGATCTTGTGAGCTTCGAGGAAGAAAAATGCCGTCAGTACCACTATCTCACTAGTTCCTTTGTGAGGAGGTTTGAATTTTCATCTTCACGTAATTCTCCAACTGTCTTGTTTGATCTTTATGAAAATTCTTACACTATGGACTTAGAGGATTTTACCACTACTTGCAAACTTCCACAATGGGGTAGTATCAGGGAACCTCGCAAATATGAATTTAGAGATTTTCTCGCTAGTATAACTGTGGGAGAATCTAGAGATATAACACAAGCTACCATAGGGAGCATTCACTTTCCTGCTATACATTATTTTGCTCTCTTCATAGGTAGATGCATTAATGGTAAAGATGAGGCATGTCACATGTGTGTCCCTGACCTCAGTATTCTTAGGAGTGCTGTGTTAGTAGATAAATCTTATAATTTGGGAGTCATTGTTGCACGTAGGTTGCATCTTAATAGATTTAATGGAGATTTCTTTGGTGGAATTTATGCAACCCACTTAGCTGATTTTCTCGGTGTGACCATACGCGAGGATGATATTGAATTGCCTCACGCTTACCTAGATTTTAATGCTATGGTTCACCACCAGTTTGTTGAGAGGAGTGAATCACCTCTCCAGTATCGACTAATCTTTGGCAGACGGCGTGCTGTCCGTATTACTCTCCCTGCTCCTTCCTTCTTTGATTATCAGGCAAAAGGAAGATATGTTATTACCAGAGAGGAGGCAGATGAGTACGAGAGGAGGGCTGAGGCCGCTCGTCGCCACGCTGCAGCTCAGGAGGCGATATCCGCTGCATCTCAGTATGACCCCAGCTATTACTATGGATATCCGCCATGCCAGCCGTGGCCATAGACCAACTTAGGCCAAAAGCCTAAGCTTGGGGGAGTACGTATTTCCCACCGACATTACATTCCTGTTCACACACTCATTGCTAGATGTCGGTGCTCATACTTTTTCATTGTATCATCCATGCTAGTTTATTTTTCTTTTTATGCTTTCTTCTTGTGTGTTTAATAAACCTTAAGAAAAACCAAAAAAATTAGTTGTAGCTTTTAATTAGTTTACTTTCCATGCTTGTAGTAGCAATTAAAAACAAAACCCAAAAAAATTCATGTTCTTCTTTTTGCTTGTTGGGAGCTTTCCCGTGTAAATAGTTTTATTTCTTTTCTTTTCTTTGGGGGGCGATAGGAGAAGACCATAATTAAATTGTTGAAGTGGCTCTTATATGCATTATTGTTGATCTGACAAAAGACCCATATTGCCTTGTCTTCTCCTGTTTATTGAATGCTTGCAGATTCCAGCTTAGTCCAATGCACGTGCACTATATTATTATTCACACTATTCGGTCGTGCAAGTGAAAGGCACTTATGACAATATATGATGGACTGACTGAGATGAGAAAAGCTGGTATGAACTCGACCTCTTTTGTTTTTGTAAATATGATTAGTTCATCATTCTTGATTCAACCTATTATGAATAAACATGTTTGCAATGACAACTAGAGATCATAGTTTCTTGTGCCATGCTTGATTAGCTAGGAGCTTATAATGGTTTACCTTGCGTGCCAACATGCTATTAAAATGGTTATGATGTGGTATGATAGGGTGGTATCCTCCTTTGAATGATTTAAGTGACTTGACTTGGCGCATGTTCACGCATGTAGTTGAAACAAAATCAACATAGCCTTCACGATATTTATGTTCATGGTGGATTATATCCTACTCATGCTTGCATTCGGTGTTGATTAATTTTAATGCATGTTCATGACTGTTGTCGCTCTCTAGCTAGTCGCTTCCCAGTCTTTTGCTAGCCTTCACCTGTACTAAGCGGGAATACTGCTTGTGCATCCAATCCCATAAATCCCAAAGTTATTCCACATGAGTCCACTATACCTTCCTATATGCGCTATCTACCTGCCGTTCCAAGCAAATTTGTATGTGCCAAACTCTAAACCTTCAAATAAATATCCTATTTTGTATGCTCGAATAGCTCATGTATCACCTAGGTCTGTCCGTATCTTCCATGTTAGGTGAGTTATTCTCAAGAGGAGTGGACTCCGCTCGTCACTCATGAGAAAGTGGCTGGTCACCGGGATGCCCAGTCACATGCTTTATGCAAATTAAATCAAAATAATTGCAAACAAAACTCCCCCTGGGACTCTTGTTAGTCGGAGGCACTCGTTGTTTCGAGCAAGCCATGGATTGATGCTTGTTGGTGGACGAGGAGTATAAACTTTACCATTCTGTTTGGGAACCGCCTATAATGTGTGTAGCATGGAAGATATCACCATCTCTTGGTTGTTATGTTGACAATGAAAGTATACCGCTCAAAATATTATTCATCTCTATTTCAAAACCAAGCTCTGGCACCTCTAAAAATCCCTGCTTCCCTCTGCGAAGGGCCTATCTATTTACTTTTATGTTGAGTCATCATCTTCTTATTAAAAAGCACCAGTTGGAGAGCACCGCTGTCATTTGCATTCATACTGTTAGTTTACATTGAGTATGACTTGACTGGATCTCTTTTACCATGAATTACAATGTCTAGTCAGTCCTTGATCTTTAAAGGTGCTCTGAATTTATGTTTTGCGGTCTCAGAAAGGGCTAGCGAGATACCATCTTGTTATATCATATTATGATTGTTTTGAGAAAGTGTTGTCATCCGAGATTTATTATTATTGCTCGCTAGTTGATTATGCCATTGATATGAGTAAACTTGAGACCAAAGTGTTATTGTGAATGTGGATAGTCATAATCTTTGCTGAAAACTTGAATGCTGGCTTTACATATTTACAACAACAAGAGCAAACAGAGTTTGTAAAAGTTTTTCTTTATCGCTTTCAGTTTATCAACTGAATTGCTTGAGGACAAGCAAAGGTTTAATCTTGGGGGAGTTGATAAGTCTCCATCGTATCTACTTTTCCAAACAATTTTGCCCTTGTTTTGGACTCTAACTTGCATGATTTGAATGGAACTAACCCGGACTGGCGCTATTTTCAGCAGAATTGCTATGGTGTTATTTATGTGTAGAAACAAAAGTTCTCGAATGACCTGAAACTTCACAAAACATCTATTTGGAAATAATAAAAAATCCTTGCAAAAGATGAAGACCAGGGGGCCCACCGTCTGTCCACGAGGGTGGGGGCGCGCCCCCTACCTCGTGGGCCCCCCTGGAGCTCCTCCGACCTCAACTCCAACTCTATATATTTGTTTCGGGGAGAAAAAAAATCAGAGAGAAGGATTCATTGCGTTTTACGATACGAAGCCACCGCCAAGCCCTAAAACCTCTTGGGAGGGCTGATCTGGGGTTCGATTGGGGCTCCGGAGAGGGGAATCCGTCGCCATCGTCATCATCAACCATGCTCCATCACCAATTTCATGATGCTCACCGCCTTGCGTGAGTAATTCCATCGTAGGCTTGCTGGACGGTGATGGGTTGGATAAGATCTATCATGTAATCGAGTTAGTTTTGTTAGGGTTTGATCCCTAGTATCCACTATGTTCTGAGATTGATGTTGCTATGACTTTGCTATGCTTAATGCTTGTCACTAGGGCCCGAGTGCCATGATTTCAGATTTGAACCTATTATGTTTTCATCAATATATGAGAGTTCTTGATCCTATCTTGCAAGTCTACAGTCACCTATTATGTGTTATGATCCGTTAACCCCGATGTGACAATAATCGGGATACTTACCGGTGATGACCGTAGTTTGAGGAGTTCATGTATTCACTATGTGTTAATGCTTTGGTCCGGTACTCTATTAAAAGGAGGCCTTAATATCCCTTAGTTTCCGCTAGGACCCCGCTACCACAGGAGGGTAGGACAAAAGATGTCATGCAAGTTCTTTTCCATAAGCACATATGACTATATTCGGAATACATGCCTACATTACATTGATGAATTGGAGCTAGTTCTGTGTCACCCTAGGTTATGACTGTTACAAGATGAACCGCATCTGGCATAATTCTCCATCACCGATCCATTGCCTACGAGCTTTCCATATATTGTTCTTCGCTTATTTACTTTTCCGTTGCTATTGCTATCATCACTACAAAATACCAAAAACATTACTTTTGCTATCATTACCTTTTGCTACTGTTACCACTACTATCATATTACTTTGCTACTAAACACTTTGCTGCAGACATTAAGTTTCCAGGTGTGGTTGAATTGACAACTCAGCTGCTAATACTTGAGAATATTCTTTGGCTCCCCTTGTGCCGAATCAATAAATTTGGGTTGAATACTCTACCCTCGAAAACTGTTGCGATCCCCTATGCTTGTGGGTTATCAGATGGCAGCTGGAACTACGTCGGTATTTTCCCGGAGAGGGAGGGATGATGTAGCACAACGACGACAGAGTATTTCCCTCAGTTATGAAACCAAGGTATCGAACCAGTAGGAGAACCAAGCAACACAACGTAAGAAACACCTGCACACAAATAACAACACCTCGCAACCCGACATGTTAAAGGGGTTGTCAATCCCTTTCGGGTAACGGCGCCAGAAATTGGCAAGTTGATGGGAGAAATGTTATAATAGATTGGATAAATAGATCACAAATAAAATAAAGTGCCACAAAGTATTTTTATATTTTTGGTTTAATAGATCTGAAAATAAAAGCAAGGAAAAAGTAGACCGCAAAGGCAAATATATGAGAAATAAGACTCGGGGGCCGTAGGTTTCACTAGTGACTTCTCTCAAGAAAAAGAGAAAACGGTGGGTAAACAAATTACTGTTGGGCAATTGATAGAACTTCAAATAATTATGACGATATCCAGGAAATGATCACTACATAGGCATCACGTCCAAGATTAGTAGACCGACTCCTACCTGCATCTACTACTATTATTCCACACATCGACCGCTATCCAGCATGCATCTAGTGTATTAAGTTCATGGAAAAACGAAGTAATGCAATAAGAACGATGACATGATGTAGACAAGATCTGTTTATCTATATGGCGGTAGATATAGATCTCGTCTTTTTATCATTAGTAGCAACGATACATACGTGCCGGTTCCCTTTCTGTCACTGGGATCAAGCACCGTAAGATCGAACCCACTACCGGGCACCTCTTCCCATTGCAAGATAAATAGATCGAGTTGGCCAGACAAAACCCAAATATCAGAGAAGAAATACGAGGCTATAAGAGATCATGCATAAAAGAGATCAAAGAAACTCAAATACTTTCGTGGATATAAAAACATAGATCTGATCATAAACTCGAAGTTCATTGATCCCAACAAACACATGCAAAAGAGTTACATCATATGGATCTCCAGGAGACCATTGTATTGAGAATCAAGAGAGGGAGAGATGAAGCCATCTATCTACTAACTACGGACCCGAAGGTCTATAAAGAACTACTCACGCATCATCGGAGAGGCACCAATGGAAGTGGTGAACCCCTTCGTGATAGTGTCTAGATTGGATCTGGTGTTTCCGGACTCTGCGGTGTCTGGATTAATATTTCGTCGACTCCCCTAGGGTTTTGGGAATATTTGGATATTATGGAGCAAAGAGGCGGTCCGGGGGGCACCCGAGGTGGGCACAACCCACCGGGGCACGCCAGGGCCTCCTGGCGCGCCCTGGTGGGTTGTGCCCCCTCGGGGCACCCCCAGGTGCAACCAGGGCCCATCTGCTTCCTTTTGGCCCATAAAAAATCATTGTAAAGTTTCGTGCGATTTGGACTCTGTTTGATATTGATTTCCTGCGATGTAAAAAACATGGAAAATAGGAACTGGCACCGGGCACTATGTCAATAGGTTAGTACCAAAAATGATATAAAATGACTATAAAATGATTATAAAACATCCAAGATTGATAATAAAACATCCTGGAATAATCAAAAATTATAGATACGTTGGAGACGTATCGGCATCCCCAAGCTTAACTCCTACTCGTCCTCGAGTAGGTATGTGATAAAAACATAATTTTTGATGTGGAGTGTTGTTCCTCAAGTCATATCATATTCTTTTCTTTATATCATGGACATTTGGACTTTTATGTGATTCAAAGCAATAGTCTAGTTTTGACATAATAATTTAGATACTCAAGCATATCGACAAGTAACCATGTCTTTCAAAATATCAACGCTAAAATAAGTTATCCCTAGCCCATCATGCTCAAATATTGATCCATTCATGAAACACACTCGAATATTAAATACACCCAATACTTGAGCATGATCATATTGTGTGACGCCCGGATAATCAAGCTACAGTAATCTCCTGTTAACGATGCCACATCAACGCTTTTTTGTTGATAGAAGTCGCGTTGATTTGAAACTGGTTCAAATCCTAATTTAAAAAAATAAAGTTGAAAATAAAAGTTTTCAAATATCAAAGCTAAAATGTGTAAACTGTGGCAAATAATCCGTAAGTATTATTGCTGAAGAAACCACACTTCTATAAAACATTTAAATGCCCTTTAGTGAATGGTGGCTGAAACAATTAAATAAATGCCTTTTATAATTCTATTCTAAAATGAAAAAAAACTATTTTATTTATGTGTGAAACTTTTTGTGGCTGTCAGTTATTTTGTAGATCAATTTGTGGAGCCACTTCTATATTTTAGGAAAACTATTATGCCCGCTGAAATAATAGAAACATAATTTATTAAAAATAAGAAACAAATAAACAAAAAAAAATAAAAGACAAAGGCTAACCCCCTTTTGCCAAATGGCCCAGTTAACCCCCTGGCCTAACCTGGCCGGCCCAGCCACGCCCCCTCGCTCGTCCCCTTCGCCACAGGGATGGGGGTTGCCGTGGCGGCCATCGGCGGTCCCCTCCCACCTATTTAGCTGGCGCCCTTTTCCCCCGGTGCCAAACCCTAACCCCTCTCTCCACATCCCCTCCTCGATCTGGACCCCGCCCCGAGCTCCTGATCGTCGTGCGCTCGTCCCCATCCCTGTTTGTTGCTCGTCACCGCACCGACGCCGCCCCGTCACACGTCGTACTCGTCCCCGCCTCCGCCGAGCCTCGTCGATGAGCTCGCGAGCTTCGTCGCGACCCCGTCTCCCTCTCCGTCGAGCCACACGAGTTGGGACGGCCGCACAACACCGCCCAACCTCCTTCATCCTCCTCGTAACCACCACCCGCCGTCGTCGACTCCGGCCGTCTCAAGTCGTCCCCGGGCCTTCTCTGCAACGACAGTGAGCCCCGCATCCTCCCTCTCACTCCGTGCTCTCATTTGGTAGTCGTAGATCGCCGCCGACGTGATTGTGCTCCGGTCCACCTACGGCCTCCCCGTCGCCGCCATTGGAACCGACGTGAGCTCCTCGCTCCGTTGCCCCTTCCTCCCAGTAGAATCTACTGCCGTAGGCCGCCGTGCCCACTCCCCTCCCTCGTCCGAGCTCGCGAGGCTGCGCCCCCTCTTCGCTCGCCTCCCACTGCTACTGCTGTCTGTCGCTACTCCGACCACCGCTCCCGCTCCCCGCGGATAGCGCTGCTCGCCGCAGCTACGCTCGCGTTCCCTGTGTGTCCACGCGCTCGCGTACGCTCGTCCGCCATCCGCCTCTGCTCGCCGTCGCTGCTTGCTCTACTGTAGCTGCACTGCCGCTAGCTCCGGCCGCCACCACCATCGCTGCCGTGCCCGCAACTCCGCTGCCCCGGCTCGGCCGCTCCGCGCGCGCCCACCATTGCCCGCCGCGCGCTCCTTCGCTGCGCCCCGCCGCGACCAGCGCCCCCATCTGCCGCTTCCGCCCTCCGCCGTGGCCTCTGGCCGCCGGAAATAACCCGCCGGCCTAATTGGCCATTAAGGCCCTAACCCCCCACTAACATATGGGCCCCACGTGTTTAATTAAAATAAATAACCGTGTTAGTTTAGTCGTTGTGTATGACATGTGGACCCCTCCTGTTAATTAAATCCTTTTAATTAAAAGCTATTAACTAATAGTCAATGACAGGTGGGCCCTAGCGCCCCTGAGGGAGTCCGGGATTAGGGGTCTCCGGACAGCCGGATTATATCCTTTGGCCGGATTGATGGACTATGAAGATACAAGATTGAAGACTTCGTCTCGTGTCCGGATGGGACTCTACTTGGCGTGGAAGGCAAGCTAGGCAGTACGGATATGGATATCTCCTCTTTTGTAACCGGCCTTGTGTAACCCTAACCCTCCCCGGTGTCTATATAAGCCAGAGGGTTTTAGTCCGTAGGACACAATAACATACAATCATACTATATGCTAGCTTCTAGGGTTTAGCCTCTCCGATCTCGTGGTAGATCAACTCTTGTAATACTCATATCATCAAGAAGAAATCAAGCAGGACGTAGGGTTTTACCTCCATCAAGAGGGCTCGAACCTGGGTAAAACATTGTGTCCCCTGCCTCCTGTTACCATCCGCCTTAGACTCACAGTTCGGGACCCCCTACCCGAGATCCGCAGGTTTTGACACCGACATTCGTGCTTTCATTGAGATTTCCTCTATGTCGTCGCCGTTAGGCTTGATGGCTCCTACGATCATCGATAGCGATGCAGTCCATGGTGAGACTTTTCTCCCCGGACAGATCTTTGTGTTCGGCGGCTTCACACTACGGGCCAACTCGCTTGGCCATCTGGATTAGATCGAAAGTTACGCCCCTGGCCACCAGGTCAGGTTTGGAAGCTTAAACTACACGACCGATATCTGCGGAGACTTGATCTTCGACGGATTCGAGCCTCTGCCTTGTGCGTCACGCGGTCACGATGAGTATGATTTAGCTCTGCCATCGGACAGTGTTCAAGAAATCACACCGGTAGCCGCTCCGACCCTTAATTCGGAGCCAGGTGCACCTCCCATGGACGGGTGGATAGACCCCGCCACAGAGGCCGCATCCCCAACGGCGATCGAGCCAAATATGGATCTTACCCTTCACGAGAGCCGCGTTGTTAAACTGCCGGATACCTCTCCGGCCACGGACTCTGAACCGCCTGCGCCCGTTCCTATCGAATCCGATTGGGCGCCGATCATGGAGTTTACCTCCGTGGATATCTTTCAGCACTTGCCCTTCAGCGACATACTGAACTCATTAAAGTCTCTCTCCTTGTCAAGAGAGTCCTGGCCGAACTATGTCCGGCAGGATTGGGATGCGGATGACGAAGAAATTCGCTGCCCACCCACCACCCACTTAGTAGCCACTGTCGATGACTTAACCGACATGCTTGACTCCGACTCCGAAGACATCGACGGTATGGACGACGATGTAGGAGGCGAACAGGAACCACTGCCAACAGGGCACTGGACGCCCACTTCATCACATGACGTATACATGGTGGACACACCAAAAGACGACGACGACAAGGAACGGAAGGACCCAACAAAGGGTTGTCCCCTCGAGAAGAAGTCAAAGTGGCGGCGTAAGTGCCACTCCAAATCACGCCTCGGCAGAAACCGAGATCATATAGACCCAGCGTTAGAGCAGGGTGAACCATCGCCGGACCACGGCAACACGGAGAATCAAACCGAACAACCCGACTCTGTCAAAGATAATAGTCCAGACGACATCACACCAGACAGACACCCGGAGCAACATAATGCCCGTCAAAGGCTTGTTGCCACCGCGAGGAGTCTAAAAAAGCAGAAGCAAAGGCTCAAGGCTGCGCAAGACACACTCCGAATCAGATGGAGTAAAGTACTCAACTCAGCAGCGAAGTACGTCGGTAATCGCCACACCAAGAGCTACCTGAAGCGGAAGTTGCTACCTGAATTCGATGAGGAGGCCTTAGATCCCCCGCAACCAAAAATTAAAACGGCCATCTGGCTGGATAGATGACCTCACGGCCAACATAGAGCGGCAAACAACGCCGCACATAAGCCAATACGCGATCCACGCGAGGGCTCGCATCAAAAGGATGGCGCAACCAGATCCATCTATGGACCACGCAAGCGCGCTCCAGCATACGATACAACACAACAAACATCCGAACAACGCGGTACACCCAGATACAGGGGTGCCGCACACCCCCTATTTTTCACCGATGAGGTGCTGGACCATGAATTTCCAAAAGGATTCAAACCCGTAAACTTAGAGGCATACGACGGAACAACAGACCCTGGGGTCTGGATTGAGGACTATATCCTCCATATCCATATGGCTCGAGGAGATGATCTCCACACCATTAAGTATTTACCCCTTAAACTCAAAGGGCCAGCTCGGCACTGGCTTAAAAGCCTCCCCGAAAGCTCCATTGGAAGCTGGGAAGAGCTCGAAGACGCTTTTCGGGCAAATTTTCAAGGGACTTATGTCCGACCTCCGGACGCGGACGATTTGAGTCATATAACTCAATAGCCCGGAGAGTCAGCCCGAAAGATTTGGAACAGGTTTCTTACTAAAAAGAACCAAATAGTCGACTGTCCGGATGCTAAAGCCTTGGCAGCTTTTAAGCATAGTATCCGCGACGAATGGCTTGCCAGACACCTCGGCCAAGAAAAGCCGAGAACAATGGCAGCATTAACAAGCCTCATGACCCGCTTTTGTGCGGGTGAGGATAGCTAGCTAGCAAGATGCAGCACCAGGGACCCCAGTACATCTGAAGTTAAAGATGGAAACGGGAAATCACGGCGCAGAAAAAATAATAAGTGCCGGAATAAAGAAGACATCCCCGAAGAGCATGGCGGTAAACGCCGGATTCAGAAGTTCTCAGCCAGGTCAGCAAAAGCCGCCCTCTAAAGGCGCCAGAGATGAACTTTCCAGCCTAAACAAAATTCTGGACCAAATATGTCAGATCCATAGCACCCCCGATAAACCTGCAAATCATACCCACAGAGAATGTTGGGTCTTCAAGCAGTCCGGCAAGCTCAACGCCGTGCACAAGGGGGAGGATACACCAAGCGAAGACGAGGATGAGCCTCTCAAGCAAGACACTGGGAACAAAAGAAATTTCCACCAGAGGTCAAAACAGTGAACGTGTTACACGTGATTAAGGGGAGAAACAAAGCGGCACTCCAAGAGAAATATGCCCAAGGGCCTCTCACCGCGGAGTCCTGCCATTGGTTGTCTCAACCGATCACTTTCGACCATCGGGATTACTCAGCAAGTATCCGGCGTGCAGGATGGGCTGCCTTGATATTAGACCTAATAATTGACGGATACCATTTCACACGAGTCCTGATGGACGGTGGCAGCAGTCTAAACCTGATATATCAGGACACAATCCGCAAAATGGGGATAGATCCAACGAAAAGTTTCCACAACAATACTACCTTTAAAGGAGTAACGCTAGACCCAGGGGCTCATTGCACGGGCTCCCTGCTACTAGAGGTTATATTCGGCTTCCCCGATATCTTCCGTAGCAAAAATTTAACATTCCACATTGCTCCGTTCCAAAGTGGCTATCAAGCACTACTTGGACGCGAAGCTTTCGCTCGCTTTAATGCAATACCGCATTACGCTTCCCTCATGCTTAAAATGCCCGGTCCACGTGGCATCATTACAGTGAATGGAAATATTGAGCGATCCTTGCGCGTCGAAGAGAGTGCGACTGCCTTGGCAGCCGCACACTAAAAACGGCCTCACCAACTAAAGCATTTGATAGGTCGTCACGACCACGGACACGGTTAGACGAGTCTGGCGCAGCTATATGTAATTCATACAGGTTTGATGGCCACACCCCTATCACAAATACAAGGGGCTCAACGCGCGCAGGCAAGTGGCAATTTTTACTCATCTTGAATTATACATGGTTTCTTTAAACCTACCTTTTTGCATGACAACTTTTCACCTAAGTTTCTCTCTTTTATAGATGACCATCGTGCTACACCCGTCTAGGATACGGCACAACGGAGACACAGGCACAGACGTGCAACAGGGACCCGTTCCAAGGATTCTTTTTAGATTAAGACCCTGCGTAAACCTTTTTTACTGTCTCTTGTTGATACACATCCCTCGGATTCTCAGTACAATTGAGAAGGATGCTGATGTCTTGGCATGTGGCCACGTCAGAATAATGCACGTACCTGGACACCAGGGGCTTCTTACAAAAGGCATTGTTTAGGCCCGGTTTATACCATAAAGACCGAATACCTTAGGGAGTGTTCGGCGTCGCGAGTTTGGCCTTATATGCATCAGCTCCAAATCATGTCTTAGAAAGGGACAGCGGGTGACATAGGAGCGCCGGATTGTAAAACGGACAATGGGGAAAATGCTCGGATGCATGAGACGAACATGCATGCAAATGAAATGCACATGATGACATGATATGCAATGCATGACACGCAAGCAATGACAAGGCAACAACAGCGAATAACTGGAGGACACCTGGCACATCGGTCTCGGGGCGTTACAACACTCCACCACTACGAGAGGATCTCGTCCCGAGATCTAGAATGGCACCGGAGGAAAAAACGGAAGAGAAAAAGAAGAGGTAAAACTAAGTTGCTTCTTTGAGAAATGAGTGAAACCACGAACCTTGAGAGGTTGAACAATTGAAAGAAAGAATGCAATGAAGAAGAACAAAGTTGAAAGCACTCCGGTAGGGAAGAGTAACAAGGAAGAACAAATTCGGACAACACTCCGTTAGAGAAGTTATGCAATACTTGATACGATGAAAAGAACTTGAGCAGAGGACACGACACTCCGGTTAAATGTATAAGCATGAAAAGAACAAGGTCCTGAGAAGAACAAGAAGAAGGGTTGAAGTGAGCAACAACACAATGCCTCCGGAACGAAAGGATAGAAGATAGATAATTGAAATAAAAGAATAGAGAAGAAAAGGCCAACTTCTGCCACAAAAGAGCTTGAGAAGGTATCCTTAGGAGGAGGGTCGAATGGAGTTGTTGGAAAACCAACAACGAAAAGAATAAGCTTGATGTGGGCTTATGGAAGACATCTCAAAATTACGAGGCGAAATTCTGCCACTAACAAAACGATAGATTGGATTGATATGAACAAGGAGGCGAGGAACTTATTTCACCGGGAGGATAAATGAAGAACTTGGGTCATTTATAAGCACCATAATTAGCAACATTCCCAATGGAAGGCTTTAGGTGAAATATAACCCAAGATAACTCCAATGACGAGATTGATGGATTTAAAATAACTCATTCTTAACAACATGTGAATCAAGAAACATGAACTCAAAATTATCAAGAATGACATAATACCACCTCCAATAATATGGTAGAAAAAATTGCACTCCAGATAGCAAGATGAAGAAAGCTTGATCTCCTCTGAAAAGAATCTTGATGAACACTTCGAGAAGGAATTAAATCCTTTATGAACCATCATGCAGAAACTTCATGAAGAACTCCGGTAAACAAAAGAATGATCAAACAAAAAGAAAGAGAAGTTGAAAACACAAGGTGAATCCTTGTAACGATTTAGATGAATCTCCGTGGTGATATAATTGAAAGAGGTTGGAACTCTTGGAAAAGAAAAGATAAAGCATCTTGAACCGAGAATGTGATATGATGAACCACTCTGGAAAGCAGGAATTGAATTTACTCGATGAAACAAGAATAAGAATTACATTATGCTTCTCCTTCACCAATTAAATTGATGACAAACAATGGATTTGGCACACTACTTATTCTCGTAGAAAGGATTAAGATAGATATAGCACAACCTGGGAGGTCTCCAACAAACCACCGGTAGGGTTGAAACAACAAATGAATTGATATGATAAAGGAAGGAAGAGAATACTGAATGAGGCACCGTAAGAATTGAAAATGAACGAAGAAAATATAAAGGAACACCGGGAAGAATTATGAAATGAACGAGGATACTTGAGAGGATTTGGATATATGAGAACGAAGCAATGATGAGCTGATTAGAGAATGCTTGAATGATCCGCTGGTAAGGTTTGGAGAACGAGAGCTGAAAGCTAGAATGAATAAATTCTGAGATGATGGGCTCCGAAGAAACAAACTGAAAAGAATCTTGAATTGCTCCGGATAGGTGAAAAGAATTGTCACAATCGAAAACAATTATGAGAGGATGGACTCGAACTAGAACCACGAATCCTGAAGAGAATGGAGCAAGATTGAGAGAAAAAAAATCTTCTTCGGTCTTCAAATGCAGAGAGTGACGATGAGAAACACCACCATGAATCGTTTAGGCACTCTGGAAGAATCAAAAGCGAAGAGGTTGAGCTAACGATGAAAAGAATTTGAAAGATCTTGGAGAAAATACATACGACTGATGATAATTCATTCTTACATCAAACTTCGAAAAGAAATTTGAGGATAGCTCCGGGAAAATAAGAAGAGTCAGGTAAGATCCTGGGAAAAGACCTATGGGTTAGGGCCCACTCAAAAGATACACCGTTGAAAAGATTTAAAAGAGAGGTTGCACCAGTTGGATTAGACGGCTTGAATGAGATAACAACATCGGAACAAGTTGAACAGATATTGAATTACGAGACGAGCCTTCTGAGATATCTTGAACACTCCGGAACAATTGAATAGCGAGAAGTGGATGATTAAGAGGTGCACCGGCATGAGAAGGTATTTAAAACGGGGAAAAAGGATATGACCAACACCAAAGCTTGAATTAGATCCACCGGAGAAGATAACAGAAACAAAGAATGATGAACTTGAGGTTCCGTTAGGATCTTCATGAGAATCACCGGGTAAGGACATTGACGAAAAAAAATGGAGAGACTTCATAACCATAAGATAGATACTTGATAAAGAAATCTTAGTCCTCAAAGAAAAAGGGTGGGCGGGCGGGAAAACAAAGGCAAGCTTGGAGACGGATGAAACAAACACCGTTGAGAAGACTTGAGTTGATCTTACGAATGTTGAAATGATTGGATCCACTTGAGGAGGAGCACGTCGGTTGAAAAGGATTGACATGATAATCTCGATTATCATGAAGGATTAGTATTCACATGAGAACACCGCTTAGGAAAGGTATGGAATCAACATTTGACTTTGAAGCAACTCGAATACCACAACTCAAAACAAAACAAAGGACTGGCTTGCAAAATAAGCCGGAACAAACATATGATAGAGATTTCGTCCGAAGTTTTTGTGGTGGGGCCTACACGGGCTCGATCGTACAACACCATCATGTACAAGGCAGTGCACATGACATACGAAGTGTCCCCGAGTCGGCATAGCCAAGGACTCTTTAAGACACAACGAGACCACTATAAAACCAACCGTGGATAGGCGGACCACTAGACGTCGAACCCCAATTTCATATCATACATCTGACGGAAAGATATCCAGAGCTACTTGAATTCCCACTTATAAACTCCCGAAATTTTCCGGTTATGCAATCAGGTGTTGGGGATACAGGGGAAGCATAATATCTCACCTAAAACTAACAAATCATACATCCAGTTGTATCCATCCTTCAACACATAACCAAGAAACCTTTGGAAATCATTTACCTCAACCTTCGAAAAGCTTCTATTATACGAGTTATGGCAATACTCTCGAATTCCTGCCCCAGTACTGGGTGGCGTCAAGGTTATCTCACCAACAACTGCATAAAAGAGATTTTCGATGTCGCCGAAACTAAACTCAGGTATTCCAGGACTGCAACGATAAAATTGTGACGACAACACCTCGGAGCTCAACTCCCCGGGACACTGCCACAACCCCTAAATGTCAGGAGGCACCAAGAACAATGTTCTCGTCACAAAACCATCGGAACGATTCCAAGATACCCGCGTGATACTAAAAAATTAGTGAAATTTTGAGAAGAGAAGAGTCAAAACTCTACGTCAGGATGCCTCACCAGAGCGATGAAGGGATTGAGGAGTAAAAAGGATCCTACTCTCCGATATATATAATCCTAAATGACTCAAAACATTTTTCTAGACTCAACAACGCCAGCGATTCGATCAAGCAGGGGGCTCCTAAGGTCAGGGAAGGCTCTGATACCAACTTGTAACGCCCTCGATGCGGCTATATCTCCTACGTGTCGAAGCACGACTTAGAGGCATAACCGCATTGAAAGCAGTGTTGCAAGTAAGGTAATCTTCACAACAACCCATGTAAATAAATAAAAGGGGAAAAGGATACATAGTTGGCTTACACTCGCCACGTCACACAAATACATGAATAACATTACAATCATCCAATACACTTATGGTCCGACTATGGTACCAAAATAAAGATGAACCCCCACATGCGACAAAGTCCCCGATCGCCCCAACTGGGCACCACTATTGATCATCTGGGAAAGACACATAGTAACGACGAGAGTCTTCATCGAACTCCCACTTGAGCTCAAGCGCATTGTCTGGAGCGGTATCATTGGTCCCTACATCTGGTTTTGGAAGTAATCTGTGAGTCACGGGGACTCAGCAATCTCGCACCCTCGCGATCAAGACTATTTAAGATTATAGGTAAAGCAAGGTATGATGTGGAGCTGCAGCAAGCGACTAGCATATATGGTGGCTAACATACGCAAATGAGAACGAGAAGAGAAGGCAAAGCACGGTCGAGAAACTATGATCAAGAAGTGATCCTAGAACAACCTACGTCAAGCATTACTCCAACACCATGTTCACTTCCCGGACTCCGCCGAGAAGAGACCATCACGGTTACACACGCGGTTGATTCATTTTAATTAAGTTAAGTTTCAAGTTATCTACAACCGGACATTAACAAATTCCCATCTGCCCATAACCGCGGGCACGGCTTTCGAAAGTTCAAATCCCTGCAGGGGGTCCCAACTTAGCCCATCACAAGCTCTCATGGTCAACGAAGGATATTCCTTCTCCCGAGACATTCCGATCAAGCTCGGCATCCCAGTTACAAGACATCCTCGACAATGGTAAAACAAGTCCAGCAACACCGCCCGAATGTGCCGACAAATCCCGATAGGAGCTGCACATATCTCGTTCTCAGGGCACACTCAGATGAGCGCTCCATACAACTAAAACCAAACCTCGAGTTTCCCCGAGGGGGCGCTGCACAGGGCTCTAGTTTGGACCAACACTCAGAGGAGCACTGGCCCGGGGGGGTTTAAATAAAGATCACCCTCGGGCTCCGGAAACCCAAGGGAAAAAGAGGCTAGGTGGCAAATGGTAAAACCAAGGTTGGGCATTGCTGGAGGAGTTTTATTCAAGGCGAACTGTCAAGGGGTTCCCATTATAAACCAACCGCGTAAGGAACGCAAAATTCGGGAACATAACACCGATATGACGGAAACTAGGGCGGCAAGAGTGGAACAAAACACTAGGCAAAATGCCGAGCCTTCCACCCTTTACCAAGTATATAGATGCATTAAGATAACAAGATAATATGGTGATATCTCAACAATAAACAATGTTCCAACAAGGAACGATCTCCAATCTTCACCTTCAACTAGCAACGCTATAAGAGGGGCTGAGCAAAGCGGTAACATAGCCAATCAACGGTTTGCTAGGACATGGTGGGTTAGAGGTTCGACATGGCAATTTGGGAGGCATGATAAGCAAGTGGTAGGTATCGTAGCATAGGCATAGCAAAAGAGCGAGCATCTAGCAAGCAAAGATAGAAGTGATTTCGAGGGTATGGTCATCTTGCCTGCAAAGTTGTTAGAGTCGACTTGATCCTCGTAAGGGAACTCAACGAGCTCCTCATTCACGAACTCGTCTCCCGGCTCTACCCAAACAAGAACAACCAGCAAAAGGAACACAATCAACCATGTGCAATGCTGAAACAACATGATGCAAACATGGTATGATATGCGGGATGCGGTATGTGATGCATATGCAAGATTTGACAAGGAATGATAAAACCTGGCCTCAACTTGGAAATCCAAGAGTGCCACTGGAAAGTTGAGGTGATTTCGGTTGAAATCGATATAAAGAACACCGGAATCGGATGCACGGTTTGGAAATGGCAAGCAAAACAAATATGGCACCGGTCTGCGATAATCAGCAAGTGACCAACTAAATGCATCAAGATAAATATGCTACAGCACTCAAACATGACAACAAAATACATGGCAGGGATCCACTCATGATGCTTGACAAAAGATGAACACTGAGCTACGGCTAATTCATCCATTAACAAGTTCAAACAAACATGGCAAAAGTGCAAACGATAACAGGTTTCAGACTTAGTGAAATTAACACAAGTCTGGAATTTATCATCAGGAAGCAATGTTTAGAGCATGATAACTATATGCTACAGGAACATATCATGGCAACGCAAGGCATTACATGAAGCTACTCTAAGCACATAACAAAAGTCTGTTAGTGACCTTGAGCCAAAAGGAAACATAAAATACAATTGCAAGCATGTGAACATAGCAAAAACAGAAACAGATTCAGACTTGGTGAAAAACTGGAGCATGGCAAAACAATTATCGAGTAGGCATGTTTACGAGCTCGATGCACTCACTACGGGGCATTTCATGATAATCTAAGCATACACCCAGCAAGAAGACATGGCATATAACCTAGACATGGCAAGAACAACATCATAGCATGCACGGATCAATAGCAACAACCTCGGCAAAATCGCTAAACATGTTAACAATCTGCCAGGAACATTTTTATAGCAAAAGTAGAGCTCGATTGACTCAAGCTAGGGTGCTCCATAAATGCAAATAAAGATATGGATGGATAGAGAACCACAATGTTAACAAAACATCTTTACTGATCACCCTCAAAAGAGGCACGGATCACTAGGAATCAACATGAACATATGGCATAACAACAAAATCAGTACAAGGACTTAGTGAAATTCTAAGTCCCTGAAATCAGCATTACCGATTATGCTACTTTGCAAGCTTGTGCTAGTCACCACAAATATCACAAAAATACATGGCAAGCACCTCTGTAAAGATCACATAGCATATAACAAAACACATGTAGAGCTCAGGATCATAGCATGCACACATTAAACATGGCAAAAATGACAAAATGCCATTTGCTGAAACAGATCTGACAAATTCATCACATAGCCCTCTTCCAACAGCATTTCCGGCATCAAGATGAGCTCAAAAGAAAATTATGCAATGAGATGAAATGATGTACTCATCGAGACGAACATTTTGATATGCTACACGCATGAATCGGAGCTACGGGTGATGAGTTATGACATGATGAAGGAGGCATAAAAATATAGCAGATCTGGGACTTGGACAAAAAAATAGACCTTGGTGAACAGGGTCAACGGGCGCGCTTGGGCCAAATCGGACGTGAGGCGGGCCGGCGAAGAAATCGTGGCCCACTTGAATCTCCGTGGTGATATAATTGAAAGAGGTTGGAACTCTTGGAAAAGAAAAGATAAAGCATCTTGAACCGAGAATGTGATATGATGAACCACTCCGGAAAGCAGGAATTGAATTTACTCGATGAAACAAGAATAAGAATTACATTATGCTTCTCCTTCACCAATTAAATTGATGACAAACAATGGATTTGGCACACTACTTATTCTCGTAGAAAGGATTAAGATAGATATAGCACAACCTGGGAGGTCTCCAACGAACCACCGGTAGGGTTGAAACAACGAATGAATTGATATGATAAAGGAAGGAAGAGAATCCTGAATGAACCACCATAAGAATTGAAAATGAACGAAGAAAATATAAAGGAACACCGGGAAGAATTATGAAATGAACGAGGATACTTGAGAGGATTTAGATATATGAGAACGAAGCAATGACGAGCTGATTAGAGAATGCTTGAATGATGCACTGGTAAGGTTTGGAGAACGAGAGCTGAAAGCTGGAATGAATAAATTCTGAGATGATGGGCTCCGAAGAAACAAACTGAAAAGAATCATGAATTGCTCCGGATAGGTGAAAAGAATTGTCATAATCGAAAACAATTATGAGAGGATGGACTCGAACTAGAAGCACGAATCTTGAAGAGAATGGAGCAAGATTGAGAGAAAAAAATCTTCTTCGGTCTTCAAATGCAGAGAGTGACGATGAGAAACACCACCATGAATCGTTTAGGCACTCTGGAAGAATCAAAAGGGAAGAGGTTGAGCTAACGATGAAAAGAATTTGAAAGATCTTGGAGAAAATACATACGACTGATGATAAATCATTCTTACATCAAACTTCAAAAAGAAATTTGAGGATAGCTCCGGGAAAATAAGAAGAGTCAGGTAAGATCCTGGGAAAAGACCTATGGGTTAGGGCCCACTCAAAAGATACACCGTTGAAAAGATTTAAAAGAGAGGTTGCACCGGTTGGATTAGACGGCTTGAATGAAATATCAACATCGAAATAAGTTGAACGGATCTTGAATTACGAGACGAGCCTTCTGAGATATCTTGAACACTCCGCCTTGAATTACATGACATACGAAGTGTCCCCGAGTCGGCATAGCCAAGGACTCTTTAAGACACAACGAGACCACTATAAAACCAACCGTGGATAGGCGGACCACTAGACATCGAACCCCAATTTCATATCATACATCTGACGGAAAGATATCCAGAGCTACTTGAATTCCGACTTATAAACTCCCGAAATTTTCCGGTTATGCAATCAGGTGTTGGGGATACAGGGGAAGCATAATATCTCACCTAAAACTAACAAATCATACATCCAGTTGTATCCATCCTTCAACACATTAACAAAAATATAGCAGATCTGGGACTTAGACAAAAAAAATAGACCTCAGTGAACAGGGTCAACGGGCGCGCTTGGGCCAAATCTGCGGTGAGGCGGGCCCGCGAAGAATCCATGGCCCACACGGCGCGATGCGGGCCAAGGCCCACGCGAGGAGGTGGCTTCGTCTTCCCGTGCTGGTCGGAGGGGCCCGAGCAGGGAGGCCAGCGAGCCCGAGGTGCGACGAGGTGGAGGCGGGGCACTCCGGTGAGGCGGTGGCGAAACTCCGGTGAGGCGGCGGCGAAACTCCGGTGATGGCCGACGCGGTGGCGCGAGGCAAAGTGCGGCGAGGGAAGGCGGCGCTCGGCAGGGAGGAGGCGGCGGCGAGGCGCGGCCCGAGCAGGCGCGGGGAGGGCTGGAGATGGGCCTGTGGGCCCGCGGCGGAGGAGGAGGGAGAGAGGAGCCGGCCGCGCGCTGAGGTGGCGGTGCCTGGTTGGCTGCGGCGGCGGGGAAGGTGACGTGTCGCGACGTGATTCGTCGGGGTGACGCGTCCGGCGGACATGTCCGGTGCGGGATGGACGTGTCTGACGGCGCGAGGAGGGAGATGGCTGGGGTTTGGACTGCGCGAAAATTCGGGGAGAGCCACATATTTATAGGTAGAGGGAGCTAGGAGAGTCCAAATGAGGTGCGGTTTTCAGCCACGCGATCGTGATCGAATGCTCTAGACGATGGAGCGGTTTTTGGTGGGCTTTGGGCCAAAATGGAAGGGTGTTGGGCTGCAACACACACAAGGCCTTTTCGGTCCCTCGGTTAACCGTTGGAGTATCAAACGAAGTCCAAATGGCACGAAACTTGACAGGCGGTCTACTGGTAGTAAACCAAGGCCGCATGACAAGTCTCGGTCCAATCCGAAAACGTTTAACACCTGCACACGAAAAGAGGTAGAAAGGGACACCGAGTGACATAGGAGCGCCGGATTGCAAAACGGACAACGGGGAAAATGCTTGGATGCATGAGACGAATATGTATGAAAATGAAATGCACATGATGACATGATATGCAATGCATGACATGCAAGCAATGACAAGGCAACAACAACGAATAACTGGAAGACACCTGGCACATCGGTCTCGGGGCGTTACATCGGCCCATTCGGCTAGCTGATCAGTCAAGGGAAGCGGACGCTCTGGAACGTTAAATTGCGACCAGAACAGCTTGTCCACTTCACGATCTGTTTGATCTCGGAATTATTCGGCCGCATCGACAATGCTCGCCGCCAAGTCCATATATGCGTCTACCGAACTCCATAGCCGATCCAGAGGGGCGTACCGCAGATCTCCAAACTTCCTCCGCAGCAAAAAGGGCTTCCCAGCCACAATATCACCGGCTTCACGCAGCTCCTCCTTCTTCGCTCTCATGGCAGAGCGGGTGTCCTTGGTCGCCACTGCGGCCTTTTCAAGGTCCGTTGCCTTCGCTCGGTTCTCTTCTTCAAGGAACTGGCAACGGTCGACAGTGTCTTTTAACTTTATGGCCATCTTGGCCATCTTCTCTTTGCTCCCGCAATGCGCAGCCTTCTTGGCTCTTAACTCTTCGGCCGCCTTCAAAGCAGACGCATTACTACTTCTTGCTTGTTCTTTGGCTCGGGCATGTTCCGCCCGAAGGGTCTCCACGGTGGTAGCTCCATCTGCAGTCACATCATATTAAAGATATTGGCATCATGCTGCTCTTACTATGTGACATTCACCAAAAAACATTACTTACCCTGTGCCTTGTCAAGCCGCTTGTTAACAAGCTCGTTGTCGGCATCTGCCGCATCTAGTTGCCGCTTTAGTTCGGCAAACTCATTAGTCCGGCTAGCCACCGGAGCTTCCACCACCTGCACATAAAGGCAATTTGGTTATTACCTGGGACTACGATCCTCTGTTCGCCGCCGTTCTCGACGACAACCAGAGTCTCAGGGGCTACTATCTACACAGGGCACACCTAAAAATGTGCGGTACTATCAAAAAGTATATCATTTCATGCACCTCAAAGACCGTCAGTAGACTCATAAAAGCTTCATGCAATCCGCTTTTGGCGTACGAAATTCTTTCCAGCACCGTACCCATCAACGTACGGTGTTCTTCTGAGATGGCCGCTCGCTCCAATAGCTCCCTCAGTACGTCCGACCGCATACCAGACGGTGCCGAACTCTTTAGTTTGCTCTCTTCAAGAGCCGGACGCTGGGGACTTCGTGTGACTATAGGATTATCTTCTGGCCTCACTGGATCCGGAGAGGCCCTCCGTGACGACACTTCAAGGTCGCCCGCTTCTTGAGCGGGGGATTCCGGGGGAGGCGTTTCGCTCTCCATCATCTCCGGAAGAAGATCCCCCGAAGACGAGCTCTGCTGAGAAGGGCTAAGATCTGAACTGCAAGATAAATGCTTCGGTTATTTTCCTCAAAGGTAAGGTAGTATATCACCACTATTGATGTACTTTTTGATTACTTACAGCTCGTTGGAGGGCTGATCCTCGCGCGGACTTTGTGTGGCAAAAGCACCCTCCGAGGCAGGACCCTCTGGTGGAGACTTCTTCTCCCGTTTGGAAGCCTTGGTTTCCGGATCTTCAGAGGCAGTCCTCTTCCTTCCCCGAAGCGAGAGAAGGTCAGATTCTTCCCCTTGGTTATCCTCGTTCACGGAGGCGCTCATTCCCTCGGTTGGAATTGGTAGCGTTGGGGGCCCACTTTCGACCTCATTATTCCTCCCTTTATCTTCCTTTGAGGGCTTCGGGAAAGGTGCTAGCTCGAGCATCTTTTCCAGTACTGGATTCTCCAAACCCTCAGGAAGGGGGGCCGAACACCGAATCATCTTCGCCTTTGTTAGCCAGTCCTGGTCAAAGAGCGATTTCTCAGAATGACGTCATGGTAAATGAAAGACAGTGTGTTCGGCTAGAGGATTACTTACTTGGTCGGCGGTACGGTTGCTGCTCAGGCCCACGTCCTCGGTAGTATCCGGAAACTCTATTTGGGGTCCGAAGAATGATTTGTAAATCTCCTCGTGCGTTAGGCCGAGGAAATTCTAAATAGTGCGCGGCCCTTCTGGGTTAAACCCCCACATGCGGAGGGGCTGGCGTTTGCATGGCTGGATTCGTCGAACCAGCATGACTTGCACCACCGTAACCAGACTGAAATCTCCTTCGAAGAGATCTTGAATGCGGCTCTGCAGTACAGGCACATCCTTGGCACGTCCCCAGCTCAGCCCTCTGCTAATCCATGACATTAGTTGTGGTGGAGGGCCCGAGCAGAAAGCAGGAGCAGCCACCCACTTGGCACTTCATGGAGCTGTGATGTAAAACCACTCCCTCTACCATAATCGGGACACCTCTGGAAGGGAACCCTTTGGCCATGGAGCTCCCGCGATTTTACTTATTAATGCGCCTCTGCACGCTACGTGCTTCCCCTCGACCATCTTCGGCTTCATGTCAAAGGTCTTGAGCCACAGGCCGAAGTGAGGGGTAATGCAGAGGAAGGCCTCACATACAACAATAAATGCCGAGATGTGGAGAAAGGAGTCCGGGGCTAGATCGTGGAAATCTAGCCCGTAATAGAACATCAAACCGCTAACAAAGGGATCTAGGGTGAGGCCTAGGCCTCGGAGGAAGTGGGAGATGAACACAACGTTCTCGTTGGGTTCGGGAGTAGGGACGACCTGCCCTCGGGCAGCCAGCCGATGCGAAACCTCGGCGGTCAGGTATCTGGCCTCCCTCAACTTCTTGATATCCTCTTCCGTAACGGAGGAGGGCATCCACCGGCCTTGAAGGCTGGATCCGGACATGATTGAAGGTCCGAAGCACCTGACCTGAGCTTTGGGTGTTAGAACTCGAGGCGGGGGAAGGATTCGATTGAGCACGGGAGGGAAAAAAGTAAAAGCCTTGTCCCTTTATAAAGAGGGTGAATATCAAGCATCCTCCTAGTGGCTGTTTGGGACTTGCCTAGAATCTAGGAGTCCTGGGCACGGTTGGGTTACCCACGACCGTATTGATGAGAATCCCGTAATTAGGGGAACACGATCTCTGCTTTGACAAGACGTGTCAAGAAACCGCCTCGCGTTATGTGTGGAGCTGGTTGAAGAAAAACGGTTCGAATAATCACCGAGCTATGGCCTGACGTCATGTTGCCAAAGCGTGTCAGCAGATTAAGATTTGTGGAAATATTATTCTCTCTACGGTGGTATGTGGAATTTATTTTGCAGGGTCGGACACTATCCTGGTATTCAAACTCTTTTGTGATATGTTCGGAGGAGGAACCCGCCTTGCAATGCCGAAGACAACACTGCGCGCCAGACTCATCGTCGTTGAAGCCTGGTTCAGGGGCTACTGAGGGAGTCCGGGATTAGGGGTCTCCGGACAGCCGGATTATATCCTTTGGCCGGATTGATGGACTATGAAGATACAAGACTGAAGACTTCGTCTCGTGTCCGGATGGGACTCTACTTGGCGTGGAAGTGATACGTCTCCAACGTATATATAATTTTTGATTGCTCCATGCTATATTATCTACTGTTTTGGACTATATTGGGCTTTATTTTCCACTTTTATATTATTCTTGGGACTAAACTATTAACCGGAGGCCCAGCCCAGAATTGCTGTTTTTGCCTATTTTAGTGTTTCGAAGAAACAGAATATCAAACGGAGTCCAAACGGAATAAAATCTTCGAGAACGTGATTTTCTCACCGAACGTGATCCAGGAGACTTGGACCCTGCTCCAAGGAACAAAAGAGGCGGTCACGAGGGTGGGGGGCGCGCCCCCTCCCCTAGGGCGCGCCCCTGCCTCGTGGGCCCCTCGTTGCTCCTCCGGCGTACTTCTTCCTCCTATATATACACACGTACCCCCAAACGATCAGAACAGGAGCAAAAAACCTAATTCCATCGCCGCAACTTTCTGTATCCACGAGATCCCATCTTGGGGCCTGTTCCGGAGCTCCGCCGGAAGAGGGCCGTCATCACGGAGGGCTTCTACATCATCATAGTCTCTCCGATGAAGTGTGAGTAGTTTACCTCAGACCTTCGGGTCCATAGTTAGTAGCTAGATGGCTTCTTCTCTCTCTTTGAATCTCAATACAAAGTTCTCCCCTCTCTTGAGGAGATCTATTCGATGTAATCTTCTTTTTGTGGTGTGTTTGTTGAGACCGATGAATTGTGGGTTTATGATCAAGTCTATCTATGAATAATATTTGAATCTTCTTTGAATTCTTTTATGTATGATTGGTTATCTTTGCAAGTCTCTTCAAATTATCCGTTTGGTTTGGCCAACTAGATTGGTAGTTCTTGCCATGGGAGAAGTGCTTAGCTTTGGGTTCGATCTTGCGGTGTCCTTTCCCAGTGACAGAAGGGGCAGCAAGGCACGTATTGCATCGTTGCCATCAAGGATAACAAGATGGGGTTTATTTCATATTGCATGAATTTATGTCTCTACATCATGTCATCTTGCTTAAAGCGTTACTCTGTTTTAACTTAATACTCTAGATGCATGCTGGATAGCGGTCGATGAGTGGAGTAACAGTAGTAGATGCAGAATCGTTTCGATCTACTTGTCACGGACGTGATGCCTATATACATGATCATGCCTAGATATTCTCATAACTATGCTCAATTCTGTCAATTGCTCAACAGTAATTTGTTCACCCACCGTAGAATACTTATGCTCTTGAGAGAAGCCACTAGTGAAACCTATGGCCCCTGGGTCTATTCTCATCATATCAATCTCCATCACTTTAATCTTGCTTTGCTTTTTTACTTTGCCTTTACTTTTTACTTTGCATCTTTATACCAAAAATACCAAAAATATTATATCTATCAGATCTCACTCTCGTAAGTGACCGTGAAGGGATTGACAACCCCTAATCGCGTTGGTTGCGAGTAGCTATTGTTTTGTGCAGGTACGAGGGACTTGAGCATGGCCTCCTACTGGATTGATACCTTGGTTCTCAAAAACTGAGGGAAATACTTACGCTACTCTGCTGCATCATCCCTTCCTCTTCGGGGAAAACCAATGCAAGCTTAAGACGTAGCAGGAAGGCAAGCTAGGCTGTACGGATATGGATATCTCCTCTTTTGTAATCGACCTTGTGTAACCCTAACCCTCCCCGGTGTCTATATAAGCCAGAGGGTTTTAGTCCGTAGGACACAATAACATAGAATCATACCATAGGCTAGCTTCTAGGTTTTAGCCTCTCTGATCTCGTGGTAGATCAACTCTTATAATACTCATATCATCAAGAATAAATCAAGCATGACGTAGGGTTTTACCTCCATCAAGAGGGCCCGAACCTGGGTAAAACATTGTGTCCCCTGCCTCCTGTTACCATCCGCCTTAGACGCACAGTTCGGGACCCCCTACCCGAGATCCGCCGGTTTTGACACCGACAACCCCTTTGACCGGTCAACATGGACCAGTCAACTGCTGACTGTGCAGTTGACTGGCCCCACCAGTCAGCCCCCTGGTGCACACTAGGTGCAGTGCACCGGGTGCACGTAGCAGTTTCTGTTTTTAATTTTCGAATTACAATAAACCTAATGAATTTCAAAAAATGTTTAAAACTTTGGAAATTCATATAAAATAATCCATAACTCGGATGAAAAAACTTTGTACATGAAAGTTGCTCAGAACGACGAGACAAATCCTAATGTGCAGCCCGTTCGTCCGCCACACATCCCTAGCATAGAGAACACACAACTTTCCCCCTCCGGTTCATCTGTCCGGAAACGCGAAACACCGGGGATACTTTCCCGGATGTTTCCCCCCTTTACCGGTATCACCTAGTACTGCGTTAGGTCACCTATAGCACCACGTATTGCCATGTTATGCTTTGATTGCTCTATTATTTATTGTGTTCCCCTCTGTTACTTCTTTCCGATAGACCCCGAGACCGCTGTCGGTACCCCTGTGATCGACTACATCGATGACGACCCCTCCTTGCTAGAGCAACCAGGCAAGCCCCCCCTTGATCACTAGATATCGCCTATTCTTCTCTCTACTACTTGCATTAGAGTAGTGTAGCATGTTACTGCTTTCCGTTAATCCTATTCTGTTGCATAGCCTGTCATTGTTGCTACAGTTGTTGATACCTTACCTGCAATCCTAAATGCTTAGTATAGGATGCTAGTATTCCATCAGTGGCCCTACATTCTTGTCCGTCTGCCATGCTATACTATCGGGCCGTGATCATTTGGGAGGTGATCACGGGTATATACTTACTACACTATTATACATGATACATGGTGGTGACTAAAGTCGGGTCGGCTCGTAGAGTACCCGCAAGTGACTCCGATGTTGGGGGCTGAAGGGGCAGGTGGTTCCACCCAGGTAGTGGGGGCTTGGGTTCCCGACGGCCCCCGACTGTTACTTTGTGGCGGAGCGACAGGGCAGGTTGAGACCACCTAGGAGAGAGGTGGGCCTGGCCCTGGTCGGCGTCCGCGGTTACTTCAAAATAACACGCTTAACGAGATCTTGGTATTTGATCTGAGTCTGTCCACTGGCCTATATGTACTAACCAACTACGCGGGAACAATTATGGCCACTCAACGTCGTGGTAACAGCCAAAGCCTTCATGACGTCAGCGACTGAGCGGAGCGCGCCGGATTGGACTGGAACGCCTACTCTTGTATTAGGGAGGCTAGGTCTGTTTCCGGCCGCCCTCGCAAGGTGCGGGTGTGCAATGGGCGATGGGCCCAGACCCCTGCGCCATAGGATTTAGACCAGCATGCTGACCTTTCTGTTGTGCCTAGGTAGGGCTGAGACGTGTTGTTCTTTCGAGGCCGGGCATGACCCAAGAAAGTGTGTCCGGCCAAACGGGGTCGAGCGTGTTGGGAAATGTGGTGCACCCCTGCAGGGAAGTTTATCTATTCGAATAGCCGTGTCCCTCGGTAAAATGATGACCCAGAGTTATACCTTGACCTTATGACAAATAGAACCGGATACTTAATAAAACACACCTTTCAAGTGCCAGATACAACCCGGTGATCGCTCTCTCACAGGGCAACGAGGGGAGGATCTCCGGGTAGGATATTGCTATACGATGATACTTGGTGAACTTACCATCTACTCTCTTCTATATTCTTCAAGATGGAGGCTGCCAGAAGCGTAGTCTTTGATAGGACTAGCTATCCCCCTCTTATTCTGGCATTCCGCAGTCCAGTCCACAGATACTACCCTTTTCATTGATACCACTGCATATGTAGTGTATATCCTTGCTTCCGAGTACTTTAGATGAGTACTCACGGTTGCTTTCCGACTTCTTTTCCCCTTTTCTTGGTTACCGCGATCATATGATGGAGTCTAGGAGCCAGAGGACCCCGAGGATGATTCTACGTGGAGTTCGACTTCGAGGAGTAGTTCGGAGGTCCCAGGCAGGAGGCCTCGCCTTTTCGATCGTTGCTACTTTTGTGCTAGGCTTCTTAAGGCAAACTTGTTTATCCTTATGTCTGTACTCAGATATTTTGCTTCCTCTGACTCTTGTGTATTCGAGCCCTCGAGGCCCCTGGCTTGTAATATAAAGCTTGTATTATTTTTAATTTGTGTCTAGAGTTGTGTTGAGATATCTTCCCATGAGTCCTTGATCTTGATCGTACATATTTGCGTGTATGATTAGTGTACGGTCAAATCAGGGGATCACAAGTTGGTACCAGAGACAACTGCCTGTAGGAATCCCCCTTCCACACTCCTTGGCCGAAGTCGAGTCTAGTCACTGAAAAACTTTTACTAAGATGGCTGTGTGTCTTATGGGCCCACGTCGCCATTGGGCGGTATTAGGATCTTTTATTCCTCGTCTATACTCTGGGATTCTGATCTCTCTTCTATTTAGGTTAAATGATTTTGCTAACTCTAACACTAGGATCCCGTAACTACTTCCTCCCGGAGACCCCCTTCATTCCAGATGATGGCTTGATTCGTCAAAAGTCCCCAAAGATACTCTCTGATGTTATCCCGAGAACTTGTGCTCATCGCGTTTGCAATTCCCTTCTATCGTCAACCCATATGGATAAATACATACACCTGTCGTTCTTACTTTTATTCCCAGTTGATCTTGATATTACAAGATACCCTGAAGTTCTCTCCATTGTTCCAAAAATACTTTGAGCCTATTGGCTTATAGTTCTTTGCCACATGAATACCCTATGGATAATTCCTCGCACTTATTGAGTATCGGCTCATTCCCAATTGTTCACGTGTTTCACAAAAGTCTTCGAAATCCATTCGATCTTCCAAAAATCCTCAACAAGCTATTGCTCTTGAAATTCTTGCTTGCTTGCATTATGAATAATCTCATAAGTCTGGTAATCTTATTGGCATCCTTTGCCAATATCATTTAGAGTCCGCTGATTCAATATGTTGTGAATGCTCGCAATCCTCAACCAGATCCTAGAATCCATTCTTCTGGCTCAGACGCTATTTTAAACATGAGCTGGATCTCGACCAACCAAATTGCCATCGATTGTACCCCTAAGGCTATTCAACTTATCCATCCCTAATTAGAGCATTGATTCTGATCCCTTGTCTTGGAATTCATAATTCCTTTGCATTTGAGCTTTGAGTTAGTCAGTTGTTTCTATAATCAGATCTCCTTGCATTCTTTCTTCCTCTGGTTGAGTACCGATACTCACATCAGATCCCTTATGGACCACCACATCCTTTGTTGGATTTTGTCCGACACCGTCCTTCATATTCATTAAACTCGTGAGCCTCTCATCGGATACATAATGCCTTTGGTAAATTGTACCCCCTGCTTTTGTCAACCATGCTCCGCTCCCGAGCTTGAGTTATTCGCTCCTGAAGTTGGTAGCATGTGTTCATAAGATGCCCCGATGGGTTAAACCTATGCCTTCCTTACTCTGTGTGAACCCGAAAGATTTCATGGGTCATAATTATCTAGTATTGCACCAGGTAAAACTTTCAACAACTAAGGTCATTTTCAAAAAGCGAGAGGTGAATGGAAGGTTATGCATTGAAGAAGTGGGGGTCGACCTTGAACTTCGTGTTCATGCCCATGGCCATGATGTATATCCTATCATGGAAGCTTCTTGTAATAATAACTATTTCCTTGATATAATATCCTTTGGTATCGGTGAATTGATCCTTTTCAATCGTGGTTCCGACCATTTGTTCTTCTTTGATCCCATTTCTCGGGCAAGTTTAAGCACTTGTCTTCTATGTATCAATACACCTATCCAACCTTTACTTTGATCTTTCATCGAGTACTACACCATGGTATCTTGAGAATATCATGGAACTACCTAACTTCTTATGACTTCTTCCTCGACTATTATTTCTCACCGATTCCAATTTGCCACAGGTTCTGAGTTGTTAGTCACTCAAGGACACTGATAGCTGAATTGAGTCTGCAATACGATTCAACAACTCTTATTAATCATCATTGCTTACGGGTTTGGACTTGATCACGTCATTACTATCCTTATCGGCTACATCATTATCGTGCTAAATTTAACTGTGCTACCTGGTTCTTCTTCCCGGAGCACAAATTTCGACGGTGAGCTAATCTTACGTCAATCTTCCTCGTCATATCATTTCTCCTTGAACAACAAATTTAATTTTGAGTTTGTGTCGTACACATGGTTCCAATAACCTTTCGCTTCATCATTCTTTTGACTTGATGTCATCGCCGATCGATTACATCTTCATGTAATTTCTCGACAAATGTGTCGTGATCATCATCAACATTCTGAGCTCTTCCAGGATATCAATCGAATTCATGATGGGAAATACCATCCTTGCCCCTCAATGATTTGTGTTATCATCGACAACATTCTTGCCTCCCCCCAACACAAACTTGTTCATTTTTTGTGTTGTACCTTGATTTCCTTGCTATCTAGCTTAGGTTATATTCTACCTTGAAGTATTATTGTCTTTTACGTCAAGGATGTTGTGATGATTGCTCCATGCCTTAAGAATTCTTGAAATAGTGATACTTATCACCATCACCATTCTTTCTTGGTTCCCGTGTTGATTCTAACCGGGACACCAATGATGTCTGCTACACAACCTTCTTCCTGTAGACGTTGTTGGGCCTCCAAGTGCAGAGGTTTATAGTACAGTAGAAAATTTCCCTCAAGTGGATGACCTAAGGTTTATCAATCCGTAGGAGGCGTAGGATGAAGATGGTCTCTGTCGGTGTCAAAACCGGCGGATCTCGGGTAGGGGGTCCCGAACTGTGCGTCTAAGGCGGATGGTAACAGGAGGCAGGGGACACGATGTTTACCCAGGTTCGGGCCCTCTTGATGGAGGTAATACCCTATGTCCTGCTTGATTGTTCTTGATGATATGAGTATTACAAGAGTTGATCTACCAAGAGATCGTAGAGGCTAAACCCTAGAAGCTAGCCTATGGTATGATTGTATGTTGTCCTACGGACTAAACCCTCCGGTTTATATAGACACCGGAGGGGGCTAGGGTT
Source organism: Triticum urartu (assembly GCF_003073215.2). Lineage (NCBI taxonomy): Eukaryota > Viridiplantae > Streptophyta > Magnoliopsida > Poales > Poaceae > Triticum > Triticum urartu. The sequence continues at coordinate 516,966,481 of NC_053023.1, forward strand.
ACACAGAGTCGGTTCCAAGGAAGGATATCTACATATCCGTATTGCCAAGCTTGCCTTCCACGCCAAGGAGAGTCCCATCCGGACACGGGACGAAGTCTTCAATCTTGTATCTTCATAGCCCAACAGTCCGGCCAAAGGATATAGTCCGGCTGTCCGGATACCCCCTAATCCAGGACTCCCTCAGTAGCCCCTGAACCAGGCTTCAATGACAATGAGTCCGACGCGCAGATTGTCTTCAGCATTGCAAGGCGGGTTCCTCCTCCGAATACTTCGTAGAAGATTTTGAACATGAGGATCGTGTACGGCTCTGCAAAATGAGTTCCACATACCACCGTAGAGAGAATAATATTTCCACGAATCTAATCTACTGACGTACCCCGTAATGTGACATCACACCACAGCCAGGTCTTTATTCGAATCGTTTTTCATAACCCATCTCAGCGTGTTTAGTGAGGCAGTTTCCTTGGCACGTCTTGTCGAAGCAGAGATCGTGTCCCCTTTATCACGGGATTCTCTTCAATACGGACATGGGTAACCCAACCGTGCCTATGGGTAGGACTCCTAGATCTTAGGCAAGTCCCAAACGGCCACGAGGAGGACGCTTGATATTCACCCTCTTTATAAAGGGGACAAGGCTTTTTCCTCTCGATCTTAATCGAATCCACCTCCCACCTCGAGTTCCAACACCCAAAGCTCAGGTTTAGGCACTTCGGATCCTTCAACTATGTCCGGATCCAACCTTCAAGGTCGGTGGATGCCTTCCTCTGTCACGGAGGAGGACATCAAGAAGTTGAGAGAGGCCATATATCTGACCGCCGAAATTTCGCATCGGCTGCCTGCCCGAGGGCAAGTCGTCCCTACTCCCAAACCCAACGAGAGCGTCGTGTTCGGCTCCCACTTCCTCTGAGGACTAGGCCTCGCTCTGGATCCCTTTGTTAGGGGTCTTATGTTCTATTATGGGCTAGATTTTCACGATCTGGCCCCGGATTCCCTTCTTCACATTTCGTCATTTATTGTCGTATGTGAGGCCTTCCTCCGCATTACCCCTCACTTCAGCCTGTGGCTCAAGACCTTCGATGTGAAGCCAAAGATGATCAAGGGGCAGCACGCAGCGTGCGGAGGTGCTTCAATAAGCAAAATCGCTGACACTCCATGGCCTGAGGGTAGCTTCCCAGAGGTGTCCGGATTGTGGCAGCGGGAGTGGTTCTACATCACAGCTCCCCGAAGTGCCAATTGGGTAGCTGCCCCCACCTTTCGCTCAGGCCCCCCACCACAACTGATGTCATGGATCAGCAGGGGGCTGAGCTGGGGTCCAGCCAAGGACGTGCCAATACTGCAAAGCCATATCTGAGATCTCTTTGAGAGAGATTTCAGTCTGGTTATGGTAGTGCAAGTTATGCTAGTTCATCGAGTCCAGCCTTGCAAACGCCGTCCCCTCCGCATGTGGGAGTTCAACCCGGAGGGACCGCGAGCTATCCAACACTTCCTCGGCATGACGCCCGAGGAGATGTACAAATTGTTCTTCGGACCACAAATAATGTGTCCGGACATCACTGAGGATGCAGGTCTGAGCTGCAATCGCCCGGATACCCAAGTAAGTAGCCCCGCATCCGAACACACTGTCCGTTTATTTATCGCAACGTCGCCCTAAAAAGCCGCTCTTTGACCAGGATTGGATAGCGAAGGCAAAGTTGATCAGGTGTCCGGCCCCCCTCCCTGAGACCTCACCAAATCCCGTGCTAACCAGGATGCTGGAGATCGCGCCTTATCAAGCGCCCTTAGGAGAAGATAAAGGGGGGAACAAGGAGGCTAGCGCCTCCGCGAAGGAGGTTAGCCGGGGAGGAGGGACTGAAACTTCCTCTCCCCAGGGAAGGAAGAGGACCGCCTCCGAGGACCCAGAGACAATGGTCTCCAAACTGGGGAAGAAATCTTCGCCGGAGGGTCCTGCCCCGGGGGCTACCCCAGCCGCACTATGCCCTCAAGGGGATCAGCCCTCCACCAAGCTATAAGTAAAAGGGTACTTAATAATGAAAATAGCTCGCTTTACTTCTGAGGAAAATAACCGAAGCATTTATCTTGCAGTTCGGATCTTAGCCCTTCTCAGCAGACCTCGTCTTCAGGGGATCTTCTTCCAGAGATGATGGAGAGCGAAATGCCTCCCCCTGCCATACCGCCTCATGAGGCGCGCGACCCCGAGGTGTCGTCGCGGAGGGTTTCTCCTGATCCGGCAAGGCCAGAAGGCAATCCTATGGACACCTGAAGTCCTCAGTATCCGGCTCTTGAAGATAGCCATCGAAAGAGTCCGGCACCGTCTGGTGTGCGGTCGGACATACTGAGGGATCTGCTAGAGCGAGCTGCTATCTCAAAAGAGCACTGCACGTTGATGGGTATGGTGATTGAAAGGATTTCGTCTGCTGAAAGCGGGTTGCATGAAGCATTTATGAGTCTACTGACGGGTTTTGAGGTACGCAAAATGATGTACATTTTTGATAGTACCGCACATTTTTAGATGTGCCCTGTGTAGATACTAGCCCCTGAGACTATGGGTGCTGTCGAAGACGACGGCGCACAGAGGATCATAGTCCCAGGAATAATCGTGCCGCCTTAATATGTAGGTGGCGGAGGGTCCGGTGGCCAGCCGGACTGATGACTTTGCCGAGCTAAAGCGGCAGCTTGACGTGGCAGATGCCGACATCGTACTTGTCAACAAGGGGCTTGACGAGGCACAGGGTATGTGATTCCTCCGGTGACACATGGAAGAGGAGCATGATGCCAGTATCTATAACATTTGTGTGAATGCAAATGGAGCTGCGGCCGTGGAGAACCTTCGGGCGGAACTTGCTCGAGCCAAAGAATAAGCCAGGAAAAGCGATGCGGCTTCCCTAAAGGCAGTTAAGGAGCTGAAAGCCGAACAGGCTGCTCACTGCCAAAGTGTAAGTGCATCTAGTGCCACCCCTAGTTGGTTTTGGAGTATTGACGACAAACCTAGTTGAGGGACTAATGTGTTTGTGAGAATTGCAGGATAACACAGGGAGAAGTCCCTCATTGATTCGGTTTTCCTACCAGAGATGACCCCTAAAAATGTATGAAGACACTGAAGTCATAGGTGGTATGTGAAGACATTCACATTGAAGACTATGATAAGAGAAGACATCACGTGAAGACTATGGAGCGCGAAGACTTAGCAGTTTCGTCGTTCTATGTTTTTCTTTGTTGAGTCATAGGAACCACCGTACTGTTAAGTGGGGTCCAAGAGAACCAGTCAGAATGACTGAAGTGATGCTTAACCAAAATCCTATGTCTTCGAGTGAAGATTATGAGAGCAAATCTTGTCCAGAGTTGGATAAGTCAGCTTTGCTTGTAGCCCAAGTAAAGTTGCCGTGTGTGTTTGAAATCTGACCGTTGGAACACGTGTCAGTTCCTTAGTGACCAAGGGTCATTTCGGACAAATCAGGTCAGATTGCCAAGGGGCTATAAATAGCCCACCCCCTACAACCATAAACGGTTGGCTGCTCAGAGTTAGAGTACGGCTTTTGTCGTTTGAGAGCAACCCACCTCGAAGCCTTTGAGAGAGAATTCCTTGCGAGGATAAAGCCCTAACCACCCAGAGCCAAAGAGTGTTAGGCATCATTGAAGTCTTCCTGTCTGTGTGATCTGAAGACTTATTACACTTGAGGACTGTGAATCCTCCAGCCGGTTAGGCGTCGCGTTCTGAGCATCCAAGAGTCATTGTGGATCGCCGGTGAACAAAGTCTGTGAAGGTTTGGAAGTCTACCTTGAAGACTTACTAGAGTGATTGGGCGAGGTCTGTGTGACCTTAGCTCAAGGGGAATACGGTGAGGACTGAGTGTCCTGAGCTGCGTGTTCAGGACTGGGTGTCCGGGACTGTGTGTCCTTAGGTTTAAATACCTAGCCGCCCTAACCAGACGTACAACTGTCACCGCAGTTGGAACTGGTCTACCAAACCTTTGTCTTCACCAAGCTCACTGGTTCTATCCTTCCCATCTCTTTATTTACAGTTGGTCCTTGTGAAGTCATTGCCTATTTGCATTGTCCATTTGTCTTCACTGTGTCACTGTTTGTTCAGATTGGTTTCATATTATCTTCCATCTTGATCCCTACTGCCTAGCTGCTGTTAGTCTTTGTGCTTTCACTTCATTGAATACTTGACTATGGCTTGTCTAGGGTAGTCTACCTTGCGCTGCATGGTTATAGATTCATTTCTATCGTTTGTCTTCAAAACTCCCATGTTTTGAAGACTTTCATAAAAATCGCCTATTCATCCCCCTCTAGTCGATATAACACACTTTCAATTGGTATCAGAGCAAGGTACTCCCTTGTTCTGTGTGATTTTGGTTTAACCGACTCGAGTTTTAGTTATGTCGACCATAGGAATGAAGACTATGTCATGCCCCATCTTTGACGGTCACGAGTATCCCAAGTGGAAGGCCATGATGAAGAAGCGCCTCACGGCGATAAACAGCGAGCTGTGGACCATTACTGAGATTGGTCTGACCGATCTGTGCAAGATGGCGGAAGCCGATGACATTCGCAAGTACACTCTTCTCAACCTCACGGCGAAGGACGTCATCTGCTCCTGTCTGTCTCAAAATCAGTTCAGGAATATCATGCATCTCGATCATGCGAAGCTTATCTGGGACCGTCTCTCTGAGGTCTATGAAGGTCATCAAACTCGTCGTGATCCTTGGTTTGAGGACTTTAAGGAATCTCTCAAAGCGATGACATTCGAACCAGAATCATCATCTTCGACATCATGCCTTATGGCAAAAGGTGCTAAGGTAACTGAATGCTATCTATCTGAATCCAGTGATGATGAATCTGGTGATGAATTTGGACCCAGCTATACAAAACTTGCTTCCCTTGCCACTAAACAACAGAAAGCTATGGAACCTATTCAAAAACTGTTAGACAAAAGTGATGACCTGTTGGACGCTGAAATGACTCGATCTCAGTCCTTAATTGAAGACATAAAAAATCTTCATGTTAAGTATGAGGAACTTGAAAGTCGTCATGAAACGCTCTCAACAACTCATGAAAAGTTTTCCTATGATTATCTTCAAAGGAAGTAGGAACTTGAGAAATTGAGAGCGGCTCATGAAGATCTTCAAAAGGAAAACGAGTCACTTCGCGCTGAACAGATCAGTCCCGCTCAGGAAGGATTTGAACCACCATGTCTTAAATGCCTTGAGCGTGATAATGCTACTTCTGTTGCTAAATGTTCTACTGCTGCTACTGTTGCATTATCTTCAACTGTTGATGTGGTAACTAACCCCTCTACTGAGGATGCCACTGCTATTGCTGATGAGAATGCTAGGTTGAAGACATTGCTTGAAATAGGGACGTTCAAAAGTCTCAAAGGGCATCAGATACTATGTGATGTTCTCAAAAGGCAGATCCTAAACCGAAACCCTAGGAAAGAGGGTGTTGGGTTCAAAAGGAAAATGAATGCTGATGGCTCTTACTGGAAACCTGAGCAGTACCCCAAAACCACATGGGTTGCTGCAAAGGAACCTTCAGCGGATCCATCCACCCTATCTGGCTTCACTTGTGCTAATCCCATTGTTATTGATGGATCCTTTGATGCAAACTATAAACTTTTAAGAATCAGAATGGTGAAGTGTTTGCCAGGTATATTGGTACTAACTGCAGGAATGGGCCGCCTATGAAGAAAGTCTGGGTGCCGAAAAGATGTTTGGAGAATCTTCCTGTGAATGTCGTCATGACACCACACATGAAGAAGACAAACCCCAGACCACAGGCTTCGTACGGTCCAAAGGTTTCATACAGACAGAGGACTCACCTGAGTCGCACTAACGCAAATTTTTTGTAGGGAAACCTTACTCAGGCCTATGAATATGAGCATGTTTCATCAAACCGCCATTTTCATAAGACCAAGAACTACTCTGCTTATTCTTATGAGTACTATTGTCCACCTGCAAGACTTTTTGCTAGGGCTCTAAAGCCAAAGTTCTCAGATGCTGCACTTAGACTCATTGCTTCTAAGCCACCCTTGAAGATGTGGGTGGCTAAGAAAGCTTAACTCTCTTTTGCAGGGAAAGGTCTCCAGCTGAAAACCAGAATCGTCTGAAGCTATTGCTAGGGACCTTAAACATCTTGTAGGGCGTAAGATCAAATGCCCAAATGGTCTTATTATGTATTTTGTTCCTGAGTCGCTTGCCACTTGCCCTATCAGTCCTAACCTCGATCTAAGCTTTCATAATCCACTTGCTCGTCAAATGTTTATGCTTCACAATTCTCTTCGTGAAGCCTATCCCCCCTAAGTGCACTATAGGGTATGACACCAGCTGCTTCAGAATGGATTATTGATAGTGGGTGTACTAATCACATGACTGGCAAGCGAAGCCTTCTGATGGACTCAACCTTACGTCCATCTGACAAAAGTCACATCACATTTGCTGACACTGGTAAAAGCAAGGTATTGGGTCTAGGTAGAGTTGCAATCTCAAAGGATCAACACATGGATAAAGTCATGCTTGTTGAATCCCTTGGTTTCAACTTAATGTCTGTCTCAATGCTTTACGATTTAAACATGATTGTGATGTTTGGAAAATATCGTTGCCTTGTTCTAATGGAATCTGACAAGTCTCTAGTGTTTGAAGGGTATCGGAAAGATGATTTGTACGTGGTAGATTTCTCAGCAGGACCACAACTTACCGTATGTCTTCTAGCAAAAGCTTCTGAATGCTGGCTCTGGCATCGGAGGCTAGGGCATGCTGGCATGAGGAACCTCCACACCCTTGCAAGGAAGAAGCATGTCATAGGCATCGAGGGCGTCAAGTTCAAGAAGGATCACTTATGTGGTGCCTGTGAAGCAGGAAAGATGACGAGGGCCAAGCATCCCTCGAAGACAATCATGACAACGACTCAACCCTTCGAACTGCTCCACATGGACCTTTTTGGTCCCACTTATTACTCAACTCTTACTACTACTGCTTGTCTCTATGGCTTTGTCATTGTTGATGATTATTCAAGATATACTTGGGTGCATATAATCCTATACAAGACTGAAGTGCAGGATGTCTTCAGACGCTTCGCCAATCCAACCATGAACAACTATGGCATCAAGATCAAGCACATCAGAAGTGACAATGGCACTGAATTCAAGAACACTGGTCTAGACACTTATCTTGATACTTTGGGCATTACACATGAATTCTCAGCTCCGTACACACCGCAGCAGAATGGCGTCGTGGAACGCAAGAACAGAACACTTATTGAGATGGCCCGGACGATGCTTGATGAATACAAGACTCCGAGAAAGTTTTGGCCTGAAGCCATTGATACTGCATGCCATATCATCAACCGTGTTTATCTTCACAAGCTTCTCAACAAGACATCCTATGAGCTCCTTACTGGAAGAAGCCAAATGTCAGTTACTTCAGAGTATTTGGTGCCAGGTGCTGGATCAAGGATCCACATCACACTTCAAAATTTGCACCAAAAGCACATGAAGGTTTTATGCTTGGATATGGAAAGGATTCGCACTCCTACAGAGTCTTCAACCTTTTTCACTATAAAGTGGTTGAAACAGTGGATGTGCGGTTCGATGAGACTAACGGCTCACAAAGAGAGCACCTGCCAAATGTGCTAGATGAAGTTCCATCCAGTGAATCAATGGGAACTGGAGAAATCATACCATCTGAATCTCAGCCTGAAGAGGAACTTATCATCTCCGCACCTGATCAAACTGAAGACAATGCTCAGCCTGAAGACAATCCTTCTAACGATGACAATGATCAGCAAGAGCAAAATCTTTGTCCTGTACATCCTCGTGTTGCAAATGAAGTACAGATTGAGAGAATAATTGATAGCATCAATGCACCAGGTGCACTCACTCGTTCGAGGGCAACACTGCTAGCAAATTTCTGTGGGCACTTCGCATTCGTCTCAACATCTGAACCCAAGAAAGTTGAAGAAGCCTTCATGGAACCTGAATGGATTCAAGCTATGCAAGAAGAGCTTCAACAGTTTGAGCTGAATAATGTATGGGAACTGGTTAAGCGTCCTGATCCTCGCAAGCACAATATAATAGGCACCAAATGGATATATCGCAACAAGCAAGATGAGCATGGTCAAGTAGTCAGAAACAAAACTCGTCTCGTTGCTCAAGGGTACACTCAAGTTGAAGGGATTGATTTCAATGAAACATTTGCTCCTGTGGCTAGACTTCAAGCCATACGCATACTGCTGGCCTATGCAAATCATCATAACATTCTTCTGTATCAAATGGATGTGAAGAGCGCTTTTCTCAATGGCAAGATTGAAGAAGAAGTGTATGTTGCACAACCGCCTGGCTTTGAAGATCCAAAACATCCTGACATGGTGTACAAGCTCAACAAGGCACTGTATGGCCTCAAACAAGCCCCTCGGGCTTGGTATGACACACTCAAAGACTTTCTGAAGAGCAAAGGCTTCAAACCTGGTTCCCTCGACCCCACTCTCTTCACGAAGACATATGATGGTGAACTGTTTGTGTGCCAAATATATGTGGATGACATTATCTTCGGCTGCACCAATCAGAAATACAGTGAAGAGTTTGGATATATGATGCAAGAGCAATATCAGATGTCCATGATGGGTGAGCTGAAGTTCTTCCCTTGTCTTCAAATACGTCAGCAACGCAACGGCATCTTCATATCTCAAGAGAAGTACCTCAAAGATTGCCTGAAGAAATTTGGGATGCAAGACTGCAAAGGCTTCACGACGCCAATGCCAGCCAAACATCATCTGGGTCCCGACGACAATGGTAAAGAGTTCGATCAAAAGGTATACCGCTCCATGATTGGTTCTTTACTTTATCTATGTGCATCTAGGCCAGATATTATGCTTAGTGTTTGCATGTGTGCTCGATTCCAAGTGGCACCAAAGGAATCGCATCACTTAGCTGTGAAGCGAATTCTTCGATATTTGGCTTACACCCCAACATTAGGATTATGGTATCCAAAGGGCTCAGAGTTTGATCTGGTTGGATTCTCGGATGCTGATTATGCTGGTGACAAGGTGGATCGCAAGTCTACAACAGGCACATGTCATTTTCCGTGACGATCACTTGTATGTTGGTCTTCAAAGAAGCAGAACTGTGTATCTCTCTCCACTGCTGAATCTAAATACATTGCTGCTGGATCTTGCTGCGCTCAGCTTCTGTGGATGAAGCAAACACTAAAAGACTATGGCATTCATCTGAAGCAAGTGCCACTCTACTGCGACAATGAAAGCGTCATCAAGATTGCCAACAACCCAGTTCAGCACTCTAAGACAAAGCACATTAAAATTCGTCATCAGTTTCTCAGAGATCATGTTGTGAAGGAAGATATTGATATCATACACGTCAACACTGAAGAGCAATTGGCAGATTCTTCACCAAGCCCTTGGATGAGAAGAGATTTTGCAAGTTACGGTGTGAGCTAAATATCTTGGAATCCTCAAATGTCCTGTGATCAGGCACACATCCTAACACTTATGCATATTGATGACTTAGATGTGCAACACACGAAGTAAAGTATATCTTCAATCAATGAAGACTTACATTCTAAGTGTGAATACATTAATGTGGAATTTGACTTCGGAGCGCCACGATAATTGTGCGCTGTGTCTGGGTCTAATACTTCCTATACGGTGGGTAACGCCACCACCAAATTTTTCTGTTTGAAGTGTTTCACTCATGGCGTTACGTTTGGTATGTCTTCACATTTGGTTTGGCTTCAATCTCAACTTGTCTTCATGATTATCTTCACTATGTTGATTTGATTGTCTTTCTCATATATATATATATACTGGTGTTCTATCCTCTACAACATTCACTTATAGCTATGTCTTCTTGTTGAATCTTTTGAACTAAGTGAATGTGATCGGACCCTAACCTCTCTATGCTTTCTATCTCAAACTCTATCTCTCCAAATCATATGCATTCTATTGAAACTGTCGAATATCTTCTCTGCGTCCTTGTCAGCAGAAGATACAGAGACAAACATTAAGTCTATTTTCAATGCTAAATCCTTTCACCTGAAACCCGGAGAAGTGGGAACGACCACCCGACAATCCAGGCGTGCGTGGGAACATGGAACAACCTCCGATATGTTGCATGATAGCCACGTGCCCTTCAGATGTGAATCGCCAGGGGCACCTGTGTAATAACACTGTGCCGTCCATGTCCCTATAAATACACGCCTCACCGTAGTCATTATCCTTTCTTCCACTCTCGCACAAACCCTAGCGCCACCGCTAGCCCTCGACGACGCCGGCGACGAAGTGCTTAGCGGCCGCGACCTCACCGACGCCGTCTCCGCGCCGGCCGCGGACATCGTCTTCTCCGCCGTCACCATAGGTGTCCTCCGTCGCCAAGTTAGGGCACGGACGATCGAACTGCTCGGCCTCCTCTCCCACTCCGTCTAGCAGTTCTTTGTGTGGTAAATATAACTTCCTTTTTACGGCCCCTTTGATCCTATAGATTCATTACTTTCTACCACAAGCAGTTTCTGTTCACACAAGTTGGATCTATTTCATACTGCATATCATAATATGCCTAGTATGTTCACTTATGCTTCACAAAGTAGTTAGATTCCTCACTTGTACTTATTCGTGGATTCGTACAAATCTGGAACCAACTCTTTATCTATGAGTGAATGTCTTCGCACGATGAGGTCAATGTCTTCTAAACTGATTTATCTTCAAAATCTTCTGAGAATGCATATGACCTCTTCCACTTCCCTCACACCTTAATGCTATCATAGGTACATGTCCGTGGGAGAATCCCTTGGTTCTCATAGTCTGCATTCGTTTGCAGAATTCTTACAGCATCACATTAACTCTCCCGAAGCCAGTTCCTGTTTGACCAGAAAGCGGAAGCCTTTGAAGCCTTTCAGTTTAAAGTTCATGGCTACAGAGAAATCAGCAAGGAAGGGTGGCAGACAGCGTCGAGGGGGAACATCAAGAGATCTGCCTGATGACCTCTCAGAGCTGTACAAGACAGATCCAGAAGAGGATTACAATCAGCGCAAGACACGAATCCAATGGATTTGAAGATATTGGGCCGAACAATGGTTTAAATACAAGTTTGTGACCCAGGAGTATGCTGAGAAGAATGCCATCAAGAGTCCTTGGGTGACATTCTCTTCCGAAGCCTTCCACCCAAGACCAGAGCTGAAGCTATTGCTCAGGGTTTCTATCCTTGTATGGTCCGTGGACCACAGCCTGAAAATGCCGACCCATCATCACCGCTCCGGTGTCGTGACGATAATCTCTTCAAGCGCAACTTCCAGCACGCAAAGGCATCGGCCAAAGAAAACAAGAAGTCATTGGGACTAGACTTCAACCCTGGTCCTTCTGCTCCCCGGGCTGACGGCACACGCGATGCTGAACCCAATATCATCGGACCATTCTACAACCTTGATGGCCTTATCACTCACATTTCTGTTCAAGGTGCCAAAGTGGATCATTCTGATGATGATGCCGACACTGATGAAGCCCCTGCTCCTACTACAAAGCCGCAGAAGCAGAAGAAGGCTAAAGCTTCAAAGTCAGCTGCTCCTCCAAAAGCTTCACGTGTGAAGCCACTGGCAACTGCACCTCCTGAAGACAGTGTGCAGTATGAAGATCTATCACATATCTCCAAGACTGAGATGAGAAAGAGTACTGATCAGGCACTGACTGCTGCTGCTATTCTGCGCAATGACGCCATTGATCTGTCCAGCGATGAAGATCTTGCAGATGACGCTCTTGAGCAACTGATCAAGAGCAAGGAAGAAGCAGAGATCTTCAATGATTTGCCTCTCTTTGATGTTGCAATAATCCATAACTTCATTGATGAGTGGTTTAACACGCCCAACCTCAGCGTTGAAGATCTGCAACTTCCAATTGGCCTCAGTGTCGCCTTCACTGGCGCCATTGCTTCTGAGCTAGCTCTAGCTCGGTGCATCGTTGAACTGAAGCAAAAGATCGACTATGAGAAAGCTCAGTTCAGGAAGCACATGGCCAAGCTCAGCGTGCAAGAAGTGAAAAACTTCGAGATTATGCTGCACGAGCTCAAGGAAGCCTTTCTCAAGAAGCGTGAAGAAGCTAAAGGTTCTCGTGAGCGCATGAAGAGCCTGGCTGACAAGTGTGTGCAAGCCTACAATGAGGCTGAGAAGCGCAAGGCTCTTGGTCGTCCTGGCATCGACCCAAGAATGGCTGCAAAGAAGAAGAAGCCATCAACAGACCAATCTGCACCTTCAAGGCGGGAAGAGCCACGCATAGTCTTTCCAAGCAGCATGACTGGCTCGAAGCCAAAGGTCCGGTCAACCACTTCAGAACTGAAGAAGACGAGGACTGCCGAGGCTGAAGCTAGAAAGAGGAAAAATCCTGATGCTTCTGATGTCGCTCCCTCCAAGAAGAAGCATAGAACCAAGAAAGATCGGGCTGCTCCCACAGAGCCCCTTGTTGTAGAACCCATCTCTGTTGCTCGCCCTGATTCCTCGCATCAAGAATGACGGATAGTAGTTCATGAGCCTGCTTCCACAGAGGCTCCTGAAGCTGAAGACATTCCAGCAGTTGACCCCACCGCTACTGAAGACATTGGTCACCATGACAATGTTGAAGATGATGAAGTCCTTCCTCAGATCGAGCACCAACTGGTATCATCGCCTGTGCTCACTCACAGCGAACTCATCAGCGTTGGTCGTCCTCTGACGCCAACTGCTTAGGATGCATCATGGGCTGATCACCCATAGAGACAACACACTCCAAGCTCTCCCCAACCGCAAGCTACCCCAACAGTGCAAGATGATGATGACTATGAGGCCCAGCACACTCCATCTCCACAAGCGTCGCCCGTATTATGCAGGCTTTGCAAAGGACCAAGGCCCCAAGTCACTCCCACAATGCACATGTCTGAATCCAAAGCCAAAATGGCTGAAGATGTTCCGGCTGCATCAGCCGATGAAGAAGAAGCCCCAAGAGTTGCTACACCCCCGTCTCACCAAGATGTTGTTCTCGAGGAGAACGTGACCGACCCTCCAGCTTCTGAAGTGGAGGTTGAGAATCCTGAGGCTGCCACCACTAACACCACTGAATCCAATGACGTGGTCATGGCTGAAGACACTGTGGAGCCTGCACCTAACACTGTGCCAGAGGCCAATGAAGCCAATGATGTACCTGCAACAGATGTGCAGCCTGACGCCTCTGTTGATGCCACTGCTCCTGTTCCGCCACCAAGGCCACACACTATCGAGCAAGCATTCAACTATGGCCAACTTATCACTGTCAAATGGCCTTTTCTGACTCCTCCGCCTGCTGATGGTCCTCAGTTTGACTATCACGTTGAGCACAGGCCTCAAGTTCAGAAGCCAATGCCAAGGTTACCTAGGTTTCCAGGTACTGCATCTGCACCCGGATCTTTTAATATCAATGGTTTCAAAGCACACAACACCTTCTTCAATAGCACCAAGAACCCCTACTCAAAGGCAAGAATATCTTCTGATCGGTTCTGGAGCTATCAGCAGCGCAGCTATTACTCATGCATTCTGTACAATAAAGGTCGCATTTTCCCACATATGCGTCTTGACACTGAAGCCATAACTGGTATGCCTTGTTTGGAAGAAGCTCTGGATTGCTTTAGAGAGTCTGGATTGTTGCCGTTCGTCACTGACAAGGAGCACTGGAACGAAGAATTGCTGCTCCAATTCTATGCCACTCTTCATATTCGTGGCTACAACAGAGATCCGAAGACTTGGGTCCTTGAGTGGATGACAGGCAATGTTCATCACGAAGCCAAAGCCTTTGATATCATTGAGCTCACTGGTCTGCCCACTCCAGGAGATCTTTATGAACCTGGTTGTCAGCTTCACAGTGCAGCTATGGAGAGCATTTTTCACAAGCCTGAACCAAACATGAGTCAGATGCTTATCATGATGAAGCCTTTGCCTCCAGATGCTGCATATCCTAAGGAGTTCTTTGTTGAAGACCTTGAGTATCTGCCACACACTATCTATCACATTATAAGGCGAACTCTCTGGCCCATCAAAGGACATTCTCCACATGCAAAGCTGGAAGGTGCAATGAAGACTTTGGTCTTCCATATTCTTCACGACAAATGGTTCAATGCACAAGACTTCTTCATCCGCCAACTTGCTGCATCAGGATCTGATCTCTTTGGCTTGAAGTTTTACGCTCCATGGATTATGCGGCTGATCAAACTACACTCAGCTATCACCTATCAGCCCTCTGCTCGCAATCATCGGATCTTTATGCCTGACGTCGATATGTCAGTTGAAGCCATCTATCCAGAGCCTGCCAAGGAGCCCCTTTGTCTTCAGAATGCTGATAAGCAAAGTTTCTCTCAACACATTGAAGGCGACCCAGCAGTCACTCGTGTTTATCCTCTGGCTGGTACTACCCGTGCACCTCATCGTGCCCTCACTGAAGCCACTGAAAGCACCATTGCACAATGGCCCAAGAAGCGATCCCGTGTTCTCAATGACCGAGAGCTTCTGGTTGCCCTTCATTATAAACATGCTAAGCATCATGACTGGCTGAAGCGCCAAATGCAAAGCCTCTTGGCGGACGTAAACAGGATTCGCAACCTTGCCACCAAGAATGCCTTTGTTGCCCATGAAACCTGTCGGCGTACATGGAAAGGGCTGACGCTTATGTGTTCTGAAGATGATCTTCAAGAGGATGGCTTCTCTGAACGCTTCAAGTTTGACTCAACACCTCCAAGAAGGACTGTGCTGCGACGAACTCCATCTCTTGAAGACTCTGAGTTCTCCTCCTCTGCTGCAATAGTGAAAGCACGTGTCATCGATGATGAAGACGATGCTACTTCACCACCTTCAGCGCGAATCAACACTGCACCGAGTTCGTTTGCACCGCCAACCAACACCGAAGACCCTGCTGCTTCACCAACTCCTCACGGGGACGGGTAGGTGCTCTATGTCTTCAAACCTTTTTGGTCCTTACTGACAAAAGGGGGAGAAGCATATGAGTTTGATAGTCTTCAAGCGAGTTCATATGGGCGGTAGTTTTATATTTTGCCTAGTGTTTACAACTCTCGCGTCTTGATGCATTTGGTTCTTTGAGTTGTAACACTCAAACTCAATGGTCGTCTGTTACTTATTTGCTATTCTGTGATGCGATGATAAATTCCGCATGTGAGACAATAAATTCCGCACTTAGATCATTTTGCAGACGTCCATTTTTCATTATGCATATCATTATCTTCGTTACGTCATATCTTGCATAATGAATTGTCATCATAAGTTGAAGAGGATCTCCACAAGTACAACCTGCCATGTGCATTTGCATTCCAAAAGCAAATTACTTATATGCACATCTTCAGGGGGAGCCCTTGCAACTTATGAAGACAATCCCCTATCCTTTACAATTTCACATATTATATTCCCAGTTGAAAACTTCAACTAGTTTGCCATCAATCACCAAAAAGGGGGAGATTGTAAGTGCATATAGTGCCACCCCTAGTTGGTTTTGGAGTATTGACGACAAACCTAGTTGAGGGACTAATGTGTTTGTGAGAATTGCAAGATAACACATGTAGAAGTCCCTCATTGATTCGGTTTTCCTACCAGAGATGACCCCTAAAAATGTATGAAGACATTGAAGTCAGAGGTGGTATGTGAAGACATTCACATTGAAGACTATGATAAGAGAAGACGTCACGTGAAGACTATGGAGCGCGAAGACTTAGCAGTTTCATCGTTCTGTGTTTTTCTTTGTTGAGTCATAGGAACCACCGTACTGTTAAGTGGGGTCCAAGAGAACCAGTCAGAATGACTGAAGTGATGCTTAACCAAAATCCTATGTCTTCGAGTGAAGATTATGAGAGCAAATCTTGTCCAGAGTTGGATAAGTCAGCTTTGCTTGTAGCCCAAGTAAAGTTGTCATGTGTGTTTGAAATATGACCGTTGGAACACGTGTTAGTTCCTTAGTGACCAAGGGTCATTTCGGACAAATCAGGTCAGATTGCCAAGGGGCTATAAATAGCCCACCCCCTACAACCATAAACGGTTGGCTGCTCAGAGTTAGAGTACGGCTTTTGTTGTTTGAGAGCAACCCACATCAAAGCCTTTGAGAGAGAATTCCTTGCGAGGATAAAGCCCTAACCACCTAGAGCCAAAGAGTGTTAGGCATCACTGAAGTCTTCCTGTCTGTGTGATCTGAAGACTTATTACACTTGAGGACTGTGAATCCTCCAGCCGGTTAGGCGTCGCGTTCTGAGCATCCAAGAGTCATTGTGGATCACCGGTGAACGAAGTCGGTGAAGGTTTGGAAGTCTACCTTGAAGACTTACCAGAGTGATTGGGCGAGGTCTGTGTGACCTTAGCTCAAGGGGAATACGGTGAGGACTGAGTGTCCTGAGCTGCGTGTTCAGGACTGGGTGTCCGGGACTGTGTGTCCTTAGGTTTAAATACCTAGCCGCCCTAACCAGACATACAACTGTCACCGCAGTTGGAACTGGTCTACCAAACCTTTGTCTTCACCAAGCTCACTGGTTCTATCCTTCCCATCTCTTTATTTACAGTTGGTCCTTGTGAAGTCATTGCCTATTTGCATTGTCCATTTGTCTTCACTGTGTGACTGTTTGTTCAGATTGGTTTCATATTATCTTCCATCCTGATCCGTACTGCCTAGCTGCTGTTAGTCTTTGTGCTTTCACTTCATTGAATACTTGACTATGGCTTGTCTAGGGTAGTCTACCTTCCGCTGCATGGTTATAGGTTCATTTCTCTCGTTTGTCTTCAAAACTCCCATGTTTTGAAGACTTTCATAAAAATCGCCTATTCACCCCCCTCTAGTCGATATAACGCACTTTCACAAAGCAAGGAGGAGATAGCCAGGATGGCTGTGGAATTGAAGAATACCGCTGACCGTTACGAGCTTCTTGAAAAGGAAGATCGAGCGAAGAGGACAGACCTGGAGAAGGCCACGATGGCGACCAAAGACACCCGCTCTGCAATGAGAGCGATGAAGGAGGAGCTGCGGCAAGCCGGGGATATCATGGCTGGGAAGCCCTTTATGCTGCGGATGAAGTTCGGAGATCCTAGGTATGCCCCTTTGGACCGGCTGTGGAGTTCTGCGGACGCATATCTGGACTTAGCGGCGAGTGCTGCCGATGCGGCTGAATACTTCTGAGATCAAAAAGATCGCGAAGTGGAAAAGCTGTTCTGGTCACAATTTAACGTTCCAGAGCGTCCGCTTCCATTGACTGATCGGTTGGCCGAATGGGCCGAGCTGAATAGGTTGTCCGGACTCGCCATGAGGTCTGTTGTGGATCATCTGTGGCCGTAAAGGCCAAAGCCGAACAATTATTTTAGTTTGGTGCAGCAGTTCCTTGGTGCAGTGCCGCACATCAATGCGATGAAGAGGTCGACGTGCGTAGAGGGTGCGCGGATGGCCCTTGCCCATGTGAAGACATACTGGGCGGAGATGGAGGCCACCGCCATTGCAGCCCAAGATTTGGACGAGAGCCGAGTACCAGCCGAACACTACTTTCGAGAAGTTCTTGAGGGCGCTCGTTCAATAGAAGCGCAGTGCTCGAAGAATATTATGTTCTAATGACATGTATTCCCATTGAAAAACAATGTTTTACTGAATTGTAAAGGCTATTTTATACTTGTGCCTGAAAGAATTATAATACCTCATGTGCGGCCGTTTATGTATATATGTATATAACCTGAAAGATGGCAGTCGTCGACTTCAGCCCCCACGCATATAATGCGGGGGGTGCTCGCAGAAGACGCATGTTCACACTTGATCCAACGTCTTGGTCCATTAAGGAGGTGATAGCGCAGCGAACTAGGCAATCAGACTATAATGCTTTAACACTTTCACTTAGCCAGAGGAGTTTGAAAGTGGGGCTACTATATAGCCCCTAGTGGCTCCGCGCTCATCTGAATTCGGGGCGCGTACATGCCTGGCCGGGAAACGGCCCTTCGTTAAGGCGGAGGAATCCCGAAGATTCCGCTAGGTCATCGAGTGGTTGACCAGTCTCACGCTATATCATGACAGTCAGTTTTCGGCTTTCTCTACTGAGGTGCTCGTCCGGATGAACCAGGGCACAATCGCAGTAGTTCTCCTAGTGCCACCTTAGCCGATAGAGCGGAACATAAGGCAGCAAAACACAGGAGCCGGGCAAACCCAACATTTGACCAAAGACATGATTCAGAGCTGATGCATATAAGGCCAAACTCGCGACGCCGAACACTCCCTAAGGTATTCGGTCTTTATGATGTAAACCGGGCTAAACAGTGCCCTTTGTAATAAGACCCTGGTGTCCAGGTACGTGCAATATTCTGACATGGCCACATGCCAATACGTCAGCATCCTTCTCAATTGTACTGAGAATCCGAGGGATGTGTATCAACAAGAGACAGTAAACAAGGTTTACGTAGGGTCTTAATCTAAAAAGAATCCTTGGAATGGGTCCCTGCTGCACGTCTGCGCCTATGTCTCCGTTGTGCCGTATCCTGGACGGGTGTAGCACGATGCTCATCTGTAAAAGAGAGGAACTTAGCTAAAAAGTTGTCATGCAAAAGGTAGGTTATACTAAATAAACCATGTATAGTTCAAGATGAGTAAAGTTGAGCCTAATTGTCACTTGTTTACACGCGTTGAGCCCCTTGTATTGTTATAGGGGTATAGCCATCAAACCTGTATCAATTATATATAGCTACACCGGACTCGTCTAACCGCGTTCGTGGTCTTAATGACCTGTCAGATTCTCTAGTTGGTGAGGCCGTTTAGTGTGCGGCTGCCAAGGCAGCCGCACGGTCTTCCGCGCGCAAGGAGCGCTCAATATTTCCATTTACTGTAATGATGCCACGTGGACCGGGCATCTTAAGCATGAGGGAAGCGTAATGCTGTATTGCATTAAAGCGAGCGAAAGCTTCGCGTCCGAGTAGTGCTTGATAGCCACTTTGGAACAGAGCGATGTGGAAGGTTAACTTTTCGCTGCGGAAGTTATCGGGAAAGCCGAATATAACCTCTAGTAGCAGGGAGCCCGTGCAATGGGCTTCTGGGCCTGGCGTTACTCCTTTAAAGGTAGTATTGCTATGGCTGATTTTTGTTGGGTCTATCCCCATTTTGCGGACTGTGTCCTGATATATCAGGTTTAAACTGCTGCCGCCGTCCATCGGGACTCGTGTGAAGTGGTATCCGTCAATTATCGGGTCTAACACCAAGGCAACCCATCCTGCATGCCGGATACTTGCCGAGTAATCCCAATGGTCAAAGGTGATCAGTTGGGACGACCAGTGGCAGAACTCCGCGGTGATAGGCCCTGGGGCATGTGTCTCTAGGAGTGCCACTTTGTTTCTCCCCTTCATCACGTGTAACACGTTTACTGTTTTGACTTCTGGTGGGAATTTCTTCTGTTCCCCAGTGCTTTGCTTGCGAGGCTCGTTCTCGTCTTCGCTTGGTGTATCCTGCCCCTTGTGTTCGACGTTGAGCTTGCTGGACTGCTTGAAGACCCAACATTCTCTATGGGTATGATTTGCAGGTTTATCGGGGGTGCTGTGGATCTGACATATTTTGTCCAGAATCTTGTTTAGGCTGGACAGTTCGTCTCTGTTGCCTTTGGAGGGCAGCTTTTGTTGACCTGGCCGAGAGCTTCTGAATCCAGCGTTTACCGCCGTGCTCTTCGAGCTGTCTTCTTTATTTCGGCGATTGTTTTTGCTGCGTCGTGGCTTCCCGTTTACGTCCTTGACTTTGGATGTAATTGTGTCGCTGGTGGTACATCGGGCTAGCCAGGTGTCCTCGCCCGCACAAAAGCGGGTCATGAGGCTTGTTAATGCTGCCATTGTTCTCGGCTTTTCTTGGCCGAGGTGTCTGGCAAGCCATTTGTCTCGAACGCTGTGCTTGAAAGCTGCTAAGGCTTCAGCGTCCGGACAATCGACTATTTGGTTCTTTTTAGTGAGAAACCTATTCCAAAGCTTTCGGGCTGACTCTCCGGGCTGTTGAGTTATGTGACTTAAATCATCTGCATCCGGTGGTTGGACATATGTCCCTTGAAAATTTGCCTGAAAAGCGTCCTCGAGCTCTTCCTAGCTTCCAATGGAGTTTTCAGGGAGGCTTTTAAACCAGTGTCGAGCTGGTCCTTTGAGCTTGAGGGTTAAGTACTTGATGGCATGGAGATCGTCTCCTTGAGTCATGTGGATATGGAGGATGTAGTCCTCAATCCAGACCCCAGGGTCTGTCATTCCGTCGTATGCCTCTATGTTTATGGGTTTGAATCCCTCTAGAAATCCATGGTCCAGCACCTCATCGGTGAAACATAGGGGGTGTGCGGCACCCCTGTATTTGGGTGTACCGTGGTGTTCGGATTTTTGTTGTGTTGCATTGCGTGCTGGAGCGCGCTTTCTTGGCCCGTAGATGGATCTGGTTGCGCCGTCCTTTTGATGCGC
Organism: Triticum urartu; assembly: GCF_003073215.2. Lineage (NCBI taxonomy): Eukaryota > Viridiplantae > Streptophyta > Magnoliopsida > Poales > Poaceae > Triticum > Triticum urartu. The sequence goes on from NC_053023.1 coordinate 516,986,913, forward strand.
GCCCTCACGTGGTTCACTTACTAGCTTGTGTGCGGCATTGTTTGCTGCTCTATGTTGGCCACGAGGTCGTCTATCCGACCGGATGGTTGTTTTGTTTTTTGATTGCGGGGGCTCTAAGGCCTCATCATCGAATTCAGGTAGCACCTTTCGCTTCGGGTAGCTCTTTGTGTGGCGACTGCCACTGTACTTTGCTGCGGTGTTGAGTACTTTACTCCATCTAATTATGAGTATGTCTTGTGCAGCCCTGAACCTTTGCTTCTGCTTTTTCAGACTCCTCACAGTGGCAACAAGCCTTTGATGGGGATTCTGTTGCTCTGGGTGCCTGTCCGGTGTGATGTCATCCAGACTGCTATCTTCGCCGGAGACGGGTTGTTCGGTTTGATTCTCCGTGTTGCCGTGGTTGGACGGTGGTTCAATGCCGTGTTCGTCGTCCGCTGGCTCACCCTGCTCTATCGCTGGGTCTATATGATCGTTGTTTCTGCAGAGGCAGGATTTGGAGCGACGCTTACGCCGCCGCTTTGACTGCTTCTCGAGGGATCGATCCTTCGCTGTGTCCTTCCGTTCCTTGTCGTCGTTTTCTTTGGGTGCGTCCACCATGTATACATCATATGATGAAGTGGGCGTTCAGTGCCCTGTGGGCAGTGGCTCCTGTTCGTCTCCTGCATCGTCGTCCATACCGTCGATGTCTTCGGAGTCGAAGTCGAGCATGTCGGTCAAATCGTCGATAGTGGCTACTAAGTGGGTGGTGGGTGGGTGGCGAATTTCTTCGTCATCCGCATCCCAATCCTGCCGGACATAGTTCGGCCAGGACTCTCCTAACAAGGAGAGAGACTTTAATGAATTCAGTATGTCACCGAAGGGCGAGTGCTGAAAGATATCCGCGGAGGTGAACTCCATGATCGGCGCCCAGTCGGATTCGATAGGCACGGGCGCAGGCGGTTCGGAGTCCGTGGCCGTGGAAGAGTCCAGCAGTTCGGCGTCACGGCTCCCGTGAAGGGTAAGGTCGGTATTTGGCTCGACCGCCGCTGAAGATGCGGCCTCCGTGACGGGGTCTATCCACCCGTCCTTGGATGGCGCAATGGGCTCCGAATTGAGGGTCGGAATGGTCGCCGGCGCGATCTCGCGAACACTGTCCGATGGTAGAGCTAAATCATGCTCATCGTGACCATGCGGCGCACTCGGCATGGGCTCGAATCTGCCGAAGATCAAGTCTCCGTGGATATCGGCCATGTGGTTTATGCTTCCAAACCTGACCTGGTGGCCAGGGGCGTAACTCTCGATCTGCTCTAGATGGCCAAGCGAGTTGGCCCACAGTGCGGAGCCGCCGAATACAAAGATCTGTCCAGGGAGGAAAGTCTCACCCTGGACTACATCGCTATCGATGATTGAAGGGGCCATCCAGCCTAACAATGACGACACAGAGGAACTATCAATGAAAGCACCAATGTCGGGGTCAAAACTGGCGGATCTCGGGTAGGGGCTCCCGAACTATGCGTCTAAGGCAGATGGTAATAGGAGGCTGGGGACACGATGTTTACCCAGGTTCGGGCCCTCTTGATGGAGGTAATACCCTACGTCCTGCTTGATTATTCTTGATAATATGAGTTGTACAAGAGTTGATCTACCACGAGATCGAAGAGGCTAAACCCTAGAAGCTAGCCTATGGTATGATTGTTGTTCTTGGCCCTACGGACTAAACCCTCCGGTTTATATAGACACCGGAGGGGGCTAGGGTTACACAGAGTTGGTTACAAGGAAGGAGATCTACATATCCGTATTGCCAAGCTTGCCTTCCACGCCAAGGAGAGTCCCATCCGGACACGGGACGAAGTCTTCAATCTTGTATCTTCATAGTCCAATAGTCCGGCCAAAGGATATAGTCCGGCTGTCCGGATACCCCCTAATCCAGGACTCCCTCAGTCTCTCTCAAGCAACCCTGCAACCAAATAACAAAGAGTCTCTTGTGTCCCCAACACACCCAATACAATGGTAAATTGTATAGGTGCACTAGTTCGGCGAAGAGATGGTGATACAAGTGCAATATGGATAGTAGATAATAGTTTTTGTAATCTGAAAATATAAAAACATCAAGGTAACTAATGATAAAAGTGAGCGTAAACGGTATTGCAATGCGTTGAAACAAGGCCTAGGGTTCATACTTTCGCTAGTGCAAGTCCTCTCAACAATAATAACATAATTGGATCAGATAACTATCCCTCAACATGCAACAAAGAGTCACTCCAAAGTCACTAATAGCAGAGAACAAACGAAGAGATTATGGTAGGGTACGAAACCACCTCAAAGTTATTGTTTCCAATCAATCCGTTGGGCTATTCCTATAAGTGTCACAAACAGCCCTAGAGTTCATACTAGAATAACACCTTAAGACACAAATCAACCAAAACCCTAATGTCACCTAGATACTCCAATGTCACCTCAAGTATCCGTGGGCATGATTATACGATATGCATCACACAATCTCACATCCATCTATTCAACCAACACAAAGGACCTCAAAGAGTGCCCCAAAGTTCTACCGGAGAATCACGACGAAAACGTGTGCCAAACCCTATGCATAGGTTCATGGGCGGAACCCGCAAGTTGATCACCAAAACATACATCAAGTGAATCACGTGGTATCCCATTGTCACCACAGATACGCATGGCAAGACATACATCAAGTGTTCTCAAATCTTTCAAGACTCAATCCGATAAGATAACTTCAAAGGGGAAACTCAATCCATTACAAGAGATTAGAGGGGGGAGAAAACATCATAAGGTCCAACTATAATAGCAAAGCTCGCGATACATCAAGATCGTATCACCTCAAGAACACGAGAGAGAGAGAGATCAAACACATAGCTACTGGTACATACCCTCAGCCCCGAGGGAGAACTACTCCCTCCTCGTCATGGAGAGCACAGGGATGATGAAGATGGCCACCGGAGAGGGATTCCCCCTCTGGCAGGGTGCCGGAACGGGTCTAGATTGGCTTTCAGTGGCTACGGAGGCTTTTGGCGGCGGAACTCCTGATCTATTGTGCTCCCCGGTTGTTTTAGGGTATATGGAGATATATATAGGAGGAAGAAGTGCGTCAAGGGGGACACGAGGGGCCCATGCGGGTGGAGGGCGCGCCCAGAGGGGGTGGGCGCGCCCCCCCTGCCTCGTGGCTTCCTCGTTGATTCCCTGACATGCACTCCAAGTCTTCTGGGCTTCTTCTGATCCAAAAATAAGTTCCGTGAAGTTTCAGGTCAATTGGACTCCGTTTGATTTTCCTTTTCTGCGATATTCTAAAACAAGGAAAAAACAGAAACTGGCACTGGGCTCTGGGTTAATAGGTTAGTCCCAAAAATAATATATAAGTGCATAAAAAAGCCCATAAACATCCAAATTTGATAATATAATAGCATGGAACAATCAAAAATTATAGATACGTTGGAGACGTATCAGCATCCCCAAACTTAATTCCTGCTCGTCCTCGAGTAGGTAAATGATAAAAATAGAATTTTTGATGTGGAATGCTACCTAACATATTTATCCATGTAATTCTCTTTATTGTGGCAAAAATATTCAGATCCATAAGATTCAAGACAAAAGTTTAATATTTACATAAAAATAATAATAGTTCAAGCATACTATCTAAGCAATCATGTCTTCTCAAAATAACATGGCCAAAGAAAGCTATCCCTACAAAATCATATAGTCTGGCTATGCTCCATCTTCACCACACAAAATATTTAAATCATGCACAACCCCGATGACAAGCCAAGCAATTGTTTCATACTTTTGATGTTCTCAAACTTTTTCAATCTTCACGCAATACATGAGCGTGAGCCATGGACATAGCACTATAGGAATAGAATGGTGGTTGTGGAGAAGACAAAAAGGAGAAGATAGTCTCACATCAAGTAGGCATATCAACGATCTATGGAGATGCCCATCAATAGATATCAATGTGAGTAAGTAGGGATTGCCATGCAACAGATGCACTAGAGCTATAAATGTATGAAAGCGCAACAACAGAAACTAGTGGGTGTGCATCCAACTCGCTTGCTCACGAAGACCTAGGGCATTTTGGGGAAGCCCATCATTGGAATATACAAGCCAAGTTCTATAATGAAAAATTCCCACTAGTATATGAAATTGATAACCTGAGAGACTCTCTACTATGAAGATCATGGTGCTACTTTGAAGCACAAGTGTGGTAAAAGGATAGTAGCATTGTCCCTTCTCTCTTTTTCTCTCATTTTTTTATTTGGGCCTTTTCTCTCTTTTTTTATGGCCTCTTTTCTTTTTTTTTCTTTTTTTTCGTCCGGAGTCTCATCCCGACTTGTGGGGGAATCATAGTCTCCATCATCCTTTCCTCACTAGGACAATGCTCTAATAATGATGATCATCACACTTTTATTTTTCTTACAACTCAACAATTACAACTCGATACTTAGAACAAAATATGACTCTATATGAATGCCCCCGGCGGTGTACCGGGATGTGCAATGACTCATGAGTGACATGTATGAAAGAATTATGAACGGTGGCTTTGCCACAAATACAATGTCAGCTACATGATCATGCATAGCAATATGACAATGATGAAGCGTGTCATAATAACGGAACGGTGGAAAGTTGCACGGCAATATATCTCGGAATGGCTATGGAAATGCCATAATAGGTACGGTGGCTGTTTTGAGGAAGGTATATGGTGGGTTTATGGTACCGGCGAAAGTTGCGCGGTACTAGAGAGGCTAGCAATGGTGGAAGGGTGAGAGTGCATATAATCCATGGACTCAACATTAGTCATAAAGAACTCACATACTTATTGCAAAAATCTATTAGTTATTGAAACAAAGTACTACGCGCATGCTCCTAGGGGGATACATTGGTAGGAAAAGACCATCGCTCGTCCCTGACCACCACTCATAAAGAAGGCAATCAATAAATAAATCATGCTCCGACTTCATCACATAATGGTTCACCATACGTGCATGCTACGGGAATCACACACTTTAACACAAGTATTTCTCAAATTCACAACTACTCAACTAGCATGACTCTAATATCACCATCTCCATATCTCAAAACAATTATCAACTATCACACTTCTCATAGTATTCAATGCACTTCATATGAAAGTTTCTATTATATCCCTCTTGGATGCCCATCATATTAGGACTAAATTCATAACCAAAGCAAATTACCATGCTGTTATAAAGACTCTCAAAATAATATAAGTGAAGCATGAGAGTTCATCTATTTCTTCAAAATAAAACTACCACCATGGTCTAAAGAGATATAAGTGAATCACTAGAGCAAACGACAAACTACTCCGAAAGATATAAGTGAAGATCAATGAGTAGTCGAATAATTATGCAACTACGTGAAGACTCTATAACATTTAATAATTTCAGATCTTGGTATTTTAAGAAGCAAGCAAAGCAAAGTAAAATGACATTCTAAGAATGGAAGACATCATGTGAAGAAGCAAAAACATAGGATCAACCGAAACTAACCGATAGTTGTTGAAGAAGAAAGGTGGGATGCCAACCGGGGCATCCCCAAGCTTAGACGCTTGAGAATTCTTGAAATATTATCTTGGGATGCCTTGGGCATCCCCAAGCTTGAGCTTTTGTGTCTCCTTAATTCCTCTCATATCACGGTCTCCCTAAATCTCAAAAGCTTCATCCACACAAAACTCAACAAGGACTCATGAGATAAGTTAGTATAAATCAATGCAAAAACCTTATCATCCTCTACTGTCGCAAATCAAAAAAATATTATTCAACATTGCATAATAAATGCCTCTGCATATTTAATAGTCCTATCCTCAAATAAAATCATTAAAGAAACAAACATATGCAAACAATGCAAGCATAACAGCAATCTGCCTAAACAGGACAGTCTGTAAAGAATGCAGCTAGATCCATACTTACCTAACTCCAAAAATTATGAGAGAAAATTCCCACATTAGTAAATTTATCAGAGCTTAATATGCAAAAGGTTTCAACATTTTATCACATTATGAATTTTCTAGGGAATTATTGCAACAGCGGTAAACTTTCTGTTTTCAAACAGCAACATGAAGACTTGTAAAATAGGCATTGTAAAGGCTATCGATGCCACTTTTATTGAAATAAAATATGCAAAACATTGTTATAAATAACAGAAAGAAAATTATAACAAAATAAATTGACGCTCCAAGCAAAACACATATCATGTGACGAATAAAAATATAGCTCCAAGTAAAGTTACCGATGAATGAAGACGAAAGAGGGGATGCCTTCCGGGGCATCCCCAAGCTTAGGCTCTTGGTTGTCCTTGAATATTACCTTGGGGTTCCTTGGGCATCCCCAATCTTAGGCTCTCGCCACTCCTTATTCCATAGTCCATCGAATCTTTACCCAAAACTTGAAAACTTCACAACACAAAACTTAACAGAAAACTCGTAAGCTCCGTTAGCGAAACAAAACAAAACACTACTTCAAGGTACTGTAATGAACTCATTATTTATTTATATTGGTGTTAATACTACTGTATTCCATCTTCTCTATGGTTTATAAACTATTTTACTAGCCATAGATACATTAAAATAAGCAAACAACACACGAAAAACAGAATCTGTCAAAAACAGAACAGTCTGTAGTAATCTGGATCAAACGTATACTTATGGAACTCATAAAATTCTCAAATAACTTGTGGGACGTGAGGAATTTATCTATTAATTATCTGCAAAAATAATTAACTAACCAATAAAAAATGGCAGCAATTCTCGTGAGCGCTAAAGTTTCTGTTTTTTACAGCATGATCGCAAAGACTTTCCCCAAGTCTTCCCAAAGGTTCTACTTGGCACAAACACTAATTAAAAGCATAAAACCACATCTAAACAGAGGCTAGATGAATTATTTATTAATAAACAGGAGCAAAAATCAAGGAACAGAAATAAAGTTGGGTTGCCTCCCAACAAGCGCTAACGTTTAACGCCCCTAGCTAGGCATGATGATTTCAATGATGCTCACATAAAAGATAAGAATTGAAACATAACGAGAGCATCTTGAAGAATATGACTAGCACATTTAAGTATAACCCACTTCCTGTGCATAGGGATTTTCTGAGAAAACAACTTGTGGGAACAAGAATCAACTTGCATATGAAGGTAAAACAAGCATAACTTCAAAACTTTAAGCACATAGAGAGGAAACTTGATATTATTGCAATTCCTACAAGCATATGTTCCTCCCTCATAATAATTTTCAGTAGCATCATGAATGAATTCAACAATATAACCAGCACCTAAAGCATTCTTTTCATGATCTACAAGCATAGAATTTTTATTACTCTCCACATATGCAAAATTCTTCTCATGAATAATAGTGGGAGCAAACTCAACAAAATAATTATCATGTGAGGTATAATCCAATTGAAAACTAAAATCATGATGACAAGTTTCATGGATATCATTATTCTTTATAGCATGCAAGCCATCACAATAATCATCACAGATAGCAATTTTGTTCTCATAATCAATTGGAACCTCTTCCGAAATAGTGATATCATTACTAAATAAAGTCATGACCTCTTCGAAACCACTTTCATCAACATAATCATCATAAATAGGAGGCATGCTATCATCATAATAAATTTTCTCATCAAAACTTGGGGGACAAAAAATATCATCTTCATCAAACATAGCTTCCCCAAGCTTGTGGCTTTGCATATCATTGGCATCATGGATATTCAAGGAATTCATACTAAAAACATTGCAATCATGCTCATCATTCAAATATTTAGTGCCAAAAATTCTAATGCATTCTTCTTCTAGCACTTGAGCACAATTTTCCTTCCCATCATACTCACGAAAGATATTAAAAAGATGAAGCGTATGAGGTAAACTCAATTCCATTTTTTGGTAGTTTTCTTTTATAAACTAAACTAGTGCTAAAACAAGAAATAAAAAGATTCAATTACAAGATCTAAATATATACCTTCAAGCACTCGCCTCCCCGGCAACGGCGCCAGAAAAGAGCTTGATGTCTACTACACAACCTTCTTCTTGTAGACGTTGTTGGGCCTCCAAGTGCAGAGGTTTGTAGGACAGTAGCAAATTTCCCTCAAGTGGATGACCTAAGGTTTATCAATCCGTAGGAGGCATAGGATGAAGATGGTCTCTCTCAAGCAACCCTGCAACCAAATAACAAAGAGTCTCTTGTGTCCCCAACACACCCAATACAATGGTAAATTGTATAGGTGCACTGGTTCGGCAAAGAGATGGTGATACAAGTGCAATATGGATAGTAGATAATAGTTTTTGTAATATGAAATTATAAAAACAGAAAGGTAACTAATGATAAAAGTGAGCGTAAACGGTATTGCAATGCGTTGAAACAAGGCCTAGGGATCATACTTTCACTAGTGCAAGTCCTCTCAACAATAATAACATAATTGGATCACATAACTATCCCTCAACATGCAACAAAGAGTCACTCCAAAGTCACTAATAGCGGAGAACAAACGAAGAGATTATGGTAGGGTACGAAACCACCTCAAAGTTATTCTTTCCAATCAATCCGTTGGGCTATTCCTATAAGTGTCACAAACAGCCCTAGAGTTCGTACTAGAATAACACCTTAAGACACAAATCAACCAAAACCCTAATGTCACCTAGATACTCCAATGTCACATCAAGTATCCGTGGGTATGATTATACGATATGCATCACGCAATCTCAGATTCATCTATTCAACCAACACATAGAACCTCAAAGAGTGCCCCAAAGCTCCTACCGGAGAATCACGACGAAAACGTGTGTCAACCCCTATGCATAGGTTCATGGGCGGGACCCGCAAGTTGATCACCAAAACATACATCAAGTGAATCACGTGGTATCCTATTGTCACCACAGATACGCACGGCAAGACATACATCAAGTGTTCTCAAATCTTTAAAGACTCAATCCGATAAGATAACTTCAAAGGGTAAACTCAATCCATTACAAGAGAGTAGAGGGGGGGAGAAAACATCATAAGATCCAACTATAATAGCAAAGCTCACGATACATCAAGATCATATCACCTCAAGAACACGAGAGAGAGAGAGAGAGAGAGAGAGAGAGATCAAACACATAGCTACTAGTACATACCCTCAGCCTCGAGGGAGAACTACTCCCTCCTCGTCATGGAGAGCACTGGGATGATGAAGATGGCCACCGGAGAGGGATTACCCCTCTGGCAGGGTGCCGGAACGGGTCTAGATTGTCTTTCGATGGCTACGAAGGCTTCTGGCGGCGGAACTCCCAATCTATTGTGCTCCCCGATTGTTTTAGGGCATATGGGGATATATAGGAGGAAGAAGTGCGTCAAGGGGGGCCATGAGGGTGGAGGGCGCGCCCAGAGGGGGTGGGCATGCCCCCAGCCTTGTGGCTTCCTCGTTGATCCCCTGACGTGCACTCCAAGTCTTCTGGGCTTCTTCTGATCCAAAAAATAAGCTCTGTGAAGTTTCAGCTCAATTGGACTGCGTTTGATTTTCCTTTTCTACGATATTCTAAAATAAGGAAAAACAGAAACTGTCACTGGGCTCTAGGTTAATAGGTTAGTCCCAAAAATAATATAAAAGTGCATAATAAAGCCCATAAACATCCAAAGTTGATAATATAATAGCATGGAACAATAAAAATTATAAATACGTTGGAGACGTATCAACCAACAAGTGAACGGTGCTGTTTGGATTCTGTACTTCTAGCAACCCTATTGCTTTGAAGTTAACGATCGATGGTTCATTCCTAGACTATTAGTTATTGAATCATCATTCTAGCATTGATCATCCTACCTAAGACCATATCTCGCGTGCATCTTTCAACCAATGTTTAATTGTGTATGTTTTCCTCGAGCATACATCAATATATCATTTGATCTGACAAATGATATCTCCTTGTTCTCATAGTTGTGGGAATCCGTCTTTTTGGAAATCTCGATGAATTGTCGCTGGGCCCATCAGCCACCTCTTCATCCTCTCCTTGGTTTTAATGATGAACTCTTGTTTCGGAACTTGCTTCCATAGTTCATTTCCTGAGAATCTTACAATGCCATCCCGTCATGTTGTGTTGCACCTTTTTCTTCTTAGGCATCCTGAGTCTGAGGTATCCAGACACCAATCAGATCTGAATCTCGGTCAGATATGATGGTTGGAACATATTTTCAAGAGTTATAACATTGGTCCCTCTATGCCCCGGTAAGGTGATGTCATGCCTAGCCCACCTGACCAGAGGACCTAGTGTTATAGTTTCCTTTTTAACAAGGTTAATCATTCTTCCATGAGGAAACTGTAAGCCTTATTCTATAAGTTGTTCCTGATAGATCCTTTGTGTATCCACAGCCTGATCTTTACCTGATGACCATATCAATGCTATCTCAAAGCAGGACTGTGCTACTCCGATCATCAATAAGAGCATTGGAAACACAATGCTAAATTCTCTTTATCAATTATCCAAACACTGTTGTATGGGTAATGTCATGAAATTTCTTCCCCCTTTCCTAAAGGGTTTTCTACATTATATCCTGTCATGGATTCATGCTCTGCTTGTCCTTGGGAAGGATATACCCCTGAAATATATGTTTAAACACATTTTCCTTTCTATTGTTCTATTTAATATGATGTTCACCTTTTCCTTTCCGTTGTTTTGTTTAACCTTTCTGGTGATCTATATGATCTAAGCAGTAATATTCTCCTGCTTATGAAAACACCTTGGTGTAAAACCGTGTCAGTAAGACCCTGTTGCTTTTGTTGATGACATTCCAGTAACCACCAATGGACGAGAACTTTGCCTATAGGTCTGCCTTGTTTCAACGAGAAGGAAAATGGTTCTCTTCATCCCTCGCCCTTGGTACCAATGTTGTTGCTGACCTAACTGGCAGGCTACCCTCTGACATGCCTTGCTTTCATGACCGTGCAAGATGTCAGTACCCTTCCTACATTTAACTCACATGGTGGGCCCATAACCCACAGGTCCTAGGATCAAAACCTGACTCTCCTATACACCCTGATGCCAAAGTTATTCCTCGCGCTTGACTTTGTATGTAATTCACGGGCCCACCTGCTTGGTGATCTATTCTGGTATCAGACACAATACTTATTCCCATTGCTCTGAACCCCTTTCACACTTCATTTCAGGCAACGAATGATTGCCTATGCGCTTGAAACTCCTATTTTGCACCTTCTTACTTTGCTCTCATTAATTTCTTAAGTTTCAATTCGAGAGTTACTTTCTACAACCTTCCCTGATGTTATCTACCAGAAAAGCAACATTGTAGCAGTCCGTTCTTCTGAAGTTACCCCTTGTTCTTTGTACATACGATGAAGACTCCGAAGAAAAGGTGATGAGTTCATCATGATGTCCTGAAGCAGGGAGATTAAGACATCAACGAAAAAGAACAACCTCTTTGAGAAGAGCAGGCAACACCAAGAACACTCGCTAGAATTTCGTAACCAGAACCTCCCCCCTTACTCCCCTCCTAAATCTCGGGATGAGATTTCTTGTAGTGGAGGAGAATTGTGACGCCCGGATAATCAAGCTACAGTAATCTCCTGTTAACGATGCCATGTCATCGCTTTTTTGTTGATAGAAGTCACGCTGATTCGAAACCGGATCAAATCCTAATTTTAAAAAAAGTCGCAAATAAATGTTTTCAAATATCAAAGCTAAAATGTGTAAACTACGGCAAATAATCCGTAAGTATTATTGCTGAAGAAACCACACTTCTATAAAACATTTAAATGCCCTTTAGTGAATATAACGGTGGCTGAAACAATTAAATAAATGCCTTTTATAATTCTAAAATGAAAAAACTATTTTATTTATGTGTGAAACTTTTTGTGGCTGTGGGTTATCTTGTAGATCAATTTGTGGAGCCAGTTGTATATTTTAGTAAAACTATTTTGCCTGCTGAAATAATAGAAACATAATTTATTAAAAATAAGAAACAAATAAACAAAAGAAAAATAGAAGACAAAGGCTACCCCCTTTTGCCAAATGGCCCGGTTAACCCCCTGGCCGAACCTGGCCGGCCCAGCCACACCCCCTCGCTCGTCCCCTTCGCTATAGGGACGGGGGTTGCCATGGCGGCCATCCACGGCACCATGGCCGCGGTGGCGGCCATCGGCGGCCCCCTCCCACCTATTTAACCGGTGCCCTTTTCCCACGGTGCCAAACCCTAACCCCTCTCTCCACATCCCCTCCTTGATCTGGACCCTGCCTCGAGCTCCTGATCGTCGTGCGCTCGTCCCCATCCCCGTTCGCTGCTCGTCGTCGTCACCGCACCGACGCCGCCCCGTCACACGTCGTACTCATCCCCGCCTCCGCCGAGCCTCGTCGATGAGCTCGCGGGCTTCGTCGCAACCCCCTCTCCCTCTTCGTCGAGCCACACGAGTCGGGACGGCCGCACAACACGCCCAACCTCCTTCATCCTCCTCAGAACCGCCACCCGCCGTCATCGACTCCGGCCGTCTCAACTCGTCCCCGGGCCTTCTCTGCAACGGTAGTGAGCCCCGCATCATCCCTTTCGCTCCGTGCTCTCATTTGGTAGTCGTAGATCGCCGCCGACGTGATCGTGCTCCGGTCCACCTACGGCCTCCCCGTCGCCCCCATTGGAACCGACGTGAGCTCCTCGCTCCGGTCCACCTACGGCCTCCCCGTCGCCCCCATTGGAACCGACGTGAGCTCCTCGCTCCGTTCCCCCTTCCTCCCTGTCGAATCCACCGCCGTAGGCCGCCGTGCCCACTCCCCCCTCGTCCGAGCTCGCGAGGCTGCGCCCCCTCTTCGCTCGCCTCCCGCTGCTACTATTGTCTGTCGCTGCTCCGACCACCGCGCCCGCTCCCCGCGGATAGCGCTACTTGCCGAAGCCATGCTCGCGTTCCCCGCGCGCCCACGCGCTCGCGTACGCTCGTCTGCCATCCGCCTTTGCTCCTTGTCGCTGCTTGCTCTGCTGCAGCTGCGCTACCGCTAGCTCCAGCCGCCACCGCTGTCGCTGCCGCGGCCGCAGCTCCGCTGCCCCGGTCGGCCGCTCCGCGTGCGCCCACCAGTGCCCGTCGTGCGCTCCTCCGCTGTGCCTCGCCGTGGCCAGTGCCCCCCATCTGCCGCTTCTGCCCTCCGCCGTGGCCTCTGGCCGCCGGAAATAACCCGCCGGCCTAATTGGCCATTAAGGCCCTAACCCCCCCCCACTAATAGATGGGCCCGATGTGTTTAATTAAAATAAATAACCGTGTTAGTTTAGTCGCCGTGTATGACATGTGGACCCCCTCCTGTTAATTAAATCCTTTTAATTAAAAGCTATTAACTAATATTAAATTTCAGGTGGGACTCGGCGCCCCTGTGACCAGTCAACATGGACCAGTCAACTGCTGACTGTGCACTTGACTGGCCCCACCAGTTAGCCCCCTGGTGCACACTAGGTGCAGTGCACCAGGTGCACGTAGCAGTTTCTGTTTTTAATTTTCGAATTAAAATAAACCTAATGAATTTTAGAAAATGTTTAAAACTTTGGAAATTCATATAAAATAATCCGTAACTCAGATGAAAAAACTTTGTACATGAAAGTTGCTCAGAACGATGAGACGAATCCGAATATGCAGCCCGTTCGTCCGACACACATCCCTAGCATGGCGAGCACGCAACTTTCCCCCTCCAGTTCATATGTCCGAAAACGCGAAACACCGGGTATACTTTCCCGGATGTTTCCCCCCTTTGCCGGCATCACCTAGTACCGTGTTAGGTCACCTCTAGCACCACGTATTGCCATGTTATGCATTGTGATGCTTTGATTGCTCTATTATTTATTGTGTTCCCCTCCATTACTTCTTTCCGATAGACCCCGAGACCGCTGTCGGTACCCCTGTGATCGACTACATCGATGACGACCCCTCCTTGCCAGAGCAATCAGGCAAGCCCCCCCCCCCTTGATCACCAGATATCGCCTATTCTTCTCTCTACTGCTCTCATTAGAGTAGTGTAGCATGTTACTGCTTTCCATTAATCCTATTCTATTGCATAGCCTGTCATTGTTGCTACAGTTGTTGATACCTTACCTACAATCCTAAATGCTTGGTATAGGATGCTAGTATTCCACCAGTGGCCCTACATTCTTGTCCGTCTGCCATGCTATACTATTGGGCCGTGATCACTTGGGAGGTGATCACGGGTATATACTTACTACACTATTATACATGATACATGGCGGTGACTAAAGTCGGGTCGGCTCATAGAGTACCTGCAAGTGATTCCGATGTTGGGGGCTGAAGGGGCAGGTGCTTCCACCCAGGTAGTGGTGGGCCTGGGTTCCCGACGGCCCTCGACTGTTACTGTGGCAGAGCGACAGGGCAGGTTGAGACCACCTAGGAGAGAGGAGGGCCTGGCCCTGGTCGGCGTCTGCGGTTACTTCAAAATAACACGCTTAACGAGATCTTGGTATTTGATCTGAGTCTGGCCACTGGCCTATACGCACTAACCAACTACACGGCAACATTTATGGGAACTTGACATCGTGGTATCAGCCGAAGCCTTCGTGACGTCAGTGACTGAGCGGCGCGCGCTAGATTGGACTGGAACGCCTGCTCTTGTATTAGGGAGGCTATGTCTGTTTCCGGCTGCCCTTGCAACATGCATGTGTGCAATGGGTGATGGGCCCAGACCCCTGCGCCATAGGATTTGGGCCGACGTGCTGACCTCTATGTTGTGCCTAGGTAGGGCTGCGACGTGTTGATGTTTCAAGGCCGGGCATGACCCAGAAAAGTGTGTCCGGCCAAAGGGGATCAAGCGTGTTGGGAAATGTGGTGCACCCCTGCAGGGAAGTTTATCTATTTGAATAGCCGTGTCCCTCGGTAAAAGGATGACCCGGAGTTGTACCTTGACCTTATGACAACTAGAACCGGATACTTAATAAAACACACCCTTTCAAGTGCTAGATACAACCCGATGATCGCTCTCTCACAGGGCGACGAGGGGAGGATCGCCGGGTAGGATATTGCTATACGATGATACTTGGTGAACTTACCATCTACTCTCTTCTATATGCTTCAAGATGGAGGCTGCCAGAAGCGTAGTCTTTGATAGGACTAGCTATCCCCTTCTTATTCTGGCATTCTGCAGTTCAGTCCACAGATACTACCCTTTTCATTGATACCACTCCATATGTAGTGTAGATCCTTGCTTGCGAGTACTTTGGATGAGTACTCATGGTTGCTTTCCTACTTCTTTTCCCCTTTTCCCGGTTACTCCAATCATATGATGGAGTCCAGGAGCCAGAGGATCCCGAGGATGATTCTATGTGGAGTTCGAATTCGAGGAGTAGTTCGGAGGTCCCAGGCAGGAGGCCTCGCCTTTTCGATCATTGCTACTTTTGTGCTAGCCTTCTTAAGGCAAACTTGTTTAACCTTATGTCTGTACTCAGATATTTTGCTTCCGCTGACTCTTGTGTATTCGAGCTATGTATTCGAGCCCTCGAGGCCCATGGCTTGTAATATAAAGCTTGTATTATTTTTAATTTGTGTCTAGAGTTGTGTTGAGATATATTCCCGTGAGTCCTTCACCTTGATTGTACACATTTGCGTGTATGACTAGTGTACGGTCAAATCGGGGGCATCACATATTGCATCCTAGTTGGTGCTTTTTATGAGAGAGGATGGAGACTCAAATTCCAAAATAAAAATTGCATAATAGTAAAAGAAAGTCCCTTCGCAGAGGGAAGTAGGGATTTGTAGATGTGCCTGAGCTCAAAGCGAAAAATTTGAGATAGAAACATTTTGGGAGGTGTATCCATCCCACCAAAGAAAATGACTTAGAGTTCCGAACACTTTCCATGCTAGATATGCCATAGGCGGTTCCCAAACAGAAAATAAAGTTTATTCCTTTTTCCACCATAACTTTCACTTTCCATGGCTAGCCGTATCCACGGGTGCCCTTCATACCAACACTTTCCAAGGAATTTATTATTTGACAACATAAAGTAAATTCATTTTTGTTTTTGCATTTTGGGTTTGGGCATCCCTAATACCTTTGCCTTACTCTCGTGCAATGACAAGTGAATAAACACTCATCTTGAGAATAACACATCTAGCATGGAAAATATTAGCCACCCGTCACCGCTTCGCGAGCGAAACAAACACACAAAAGGGAAGTTTATTTTGAAAATTAGAGATGGCACATGCAAATTTGCTTAGAACGGCAAAAGGATACCGCATATAGGTAGATATAGTGGACTGATGTGGCAAAACTGGTTTAAAGGATTTTTGATGCACAACTAGAGGTCATACTCAGTGCTAAATGAAGGCTAGCAAAAGATTGGGAAGCGACCAACCAAGAAATGAATAATCTCATAAGCAAGCATTAAGCATAATTAACACCGAATAATGCACCACAAGTAGGATATAATTTTCATTGCATGACTATTGACTTTCGTACTTTCTTAGGGAATCATAAACCGTAACACCCATATTCTTACTAGAGCACAATTACTCATCAACATAACTCACATATCACATCATGATATCTCAAAACTATTACTAAGAATCAAGTTTATTTTGTCCAATGATCTTCATGACATTTTCTTTATTTTATCCTTCTTGGATATCTATCACTTTGGGACTAATTTTCATGAGTTGCTTTTCATAAGCTCAAACAAATATAAGTGAAGATCATGAGCATATCAATTTTTCTTTCTCTCAAAATAATTTAAGTGAAGCAAGAGAGAATTTCTTCAAAATTTTACTAACTCTCAAACAAATCTAAGTGAAGCAAGAGAGCAGTTCTTCAAAAATAACAAAGCACACGTTGCTCAAAAAGATAAAAGTGAAGCACTAGAGCATGTCCTAGCCCATGAAAGATTTAAGTGAAGCATAGACAACACTTCTAACAAGTCATGACATAATTTTGGCTCTCTCAAATAGGTGTGTCCAACAAGGATTGATAACTTAAAAGACAAAATAAAACAAGCAAAGACACATATCATACAAGACGCTCCAAGCAAAACACATATCATGTGACGAATAAAAATACAGTCTCGAGTAAAATACTGATAGTTGTTGGAAGAAAGCGGGGATGGGGGCTCTTACATCCTTACTTTATCCATCGTAAGATAACCCAAAACTTGAAAAATTTAATCACACAAAACTCAACAAAGACTTCGTGAGATCCATTAGTATAAGAATAATAAACCACCACTATAAGTGCTATATCAAACCAATTCATATTTTTTTTATTATATATACTGTATTCCAACTTTTCTATGGCAAAAAATCATCAAAGAAAACCATAGAGCCATCAAAATAAGTACACAACACACAGAAAACAGAATCTGTCAAAACAGAACAATCTGTAACAATCTGACTATTTCGGATACTTCTGCAACTCCAAAAACTCTGAAAAATTAGGATGAACTGAGAAATTTCTATATTGATCAACTGCAAGTGGAATGGGTATTTTATCGCTCTATGGTAAAATATGAAAATTAATTTCATGAGCGCAAACTTTATGTTTTTTCAGCAAGATCAAACAACTATTGCCCAAGAAGATCCTAAAGGCTTTACTTGGCACAAACACTAATTAAAACATAAAAAACACAATTATAATAGTAGCATAATTGTGATAACACTCAAGAACAGAAAGCAAAAGGCAAAAATAAATTTTATTCATTGGGTTGCCTCCCAACAAGCACTATAGTTTTACACCCTTAGCTAGGCATAAAGCAAGGATCTAAGTTTTGTCATCCTTGTTCCTTGAAAAGAAAAGAGAAAATTTTCTATCAATGGCAGTTAATTTTCTATCTTGTGAAAGCACATGGCCATTGGTAGCGGAAGAAAGATTAAGCACGTTGCGAAAATTCATATCTAAACTAGCTTTCATCTCTTTAATTATTTCATTTTGATAAAAGCACATAAGAGTAGTTGATTCAACATTTTCTCCTTTGGGGTGCTGAAATATGGCTTTCATCTTCTCATAAGTATCAATGGCATCCCCTTTAATAAAACCATTTTCAAATATAGAATCTAAGACTTGCTTGAAAGAAGAAGGTAAACCATCATAAAAACTTTTCAAGTATATCTCTATCTGATATTGAGGCACATAGCTAGCTCGAATTCTCAACAACCTATCCCAAGCATCTTTCAAAGATTCATCAAGTAAATAACGAAAAATTCCGGGATCATCTTCATCAGAAAGGTTAAGAATTTCCTAAAGAAACCTGGTAGATCCTTCCATAGCATCATTGTTTATGAGCTTGGAGAGGACAGAGGGGCTATCCAAAATACTATGACTCAGGAGAAAACCCTTAGCTCTTTTAAGATCAGACATGGCGAGAAATGGTGAACAAAAAAAGAGGCGAATAAAACAGCAAATTTTTGTGAAGTGGGGGAGAGGAAAACGAGAGGCAAATGTCAAATAATGAAAATTGCGAGGAGATGAGATTTGTGATTTGGAACCTGGTTATGCTGAAGATCCTCCCCGGCAACGGCACCAAAAATTGGTGAGTTGTCGGGAGGCTATCTTGACTTGATTCTCCCCGGCAACAGCGCCAGAAATTCTCCTTGATGGTAGCTGGAACTACGTCGGTATTTCCTCGAAGAGGGAGGGATGATGTAGCATAGCGAAGGTAGAGTATTTCCCTCAGTTATGAAACCAAGGTATCGAACCAGTAGGAGAACCAAGCAACACAACGTAAGCAGCACCTGCACACAAATAACAACACCTCGCAACCCGACATGTTAAAGGGGTTGTCAATCCCTTTCGGGTAACGGCGCCAGAAATTAGCAAGTTGACGGGAGAAAGGTTGTAATAGATTAGATAAATAGATCACAAATAAAATAAAGTGCAGCAAATTATTTTTGGTTTAACAGATCTGGAAATAAAAGCAAGGAAAAAGTAGATCGCAAAGGCAAATATATGAGAAATGAGACCCGGGGGGCGTAGGTTTCACTAGTGGCTTCTCTCAAGAAAAATAGCAAATGGTGGGTAAACAAATTACTGTTGGGCAATTGATAGAACTTCAAATAATTATGACGATATCCAGGAAATGATCATTACATAGGCATCACATCCAAGATTAGTAGACCGACTCCTTCCTGCATCTACTACTATTACTCCACACATCGACCGCTATCCAGCATGCATCTAGTGTATTAAGTTCATGGAAAAACGGAGTAATGCAATAAGAACAACGACATGATGTAGACAATATATGTTTATCTATATGGCGGTAGATATAGATCTCGTCTTTTTATCCTCAGTAGCAACAATACATACATGTTGGTTCCCTTTGTGTCACTTGGATCAAGCACCGTAAGATCGAACCCACTATCGGACACCTCTTCCCATTGCAAGAAAAATAGATCGAGTTGGCCAAACAAAACCCACATATCGGAGAATAAATACGAGGCTATAAGAGATCATGCATAAAAGAGATCAAAGAAACTCAAATACTTACATGGATATAAAAACATAGATCTGATCATAAACTCGAAATTCATCGATCCCAACAAACACACCGCAAAAGAGTTACATCATATGGATCTCCAAGAGACCATTGTATTGAGAATCAAGAGAGAGAGAGAGATGAAGCCATCTAGCTATTAACTACGGACCCGAAGGTCTACAAAGAACTTCTCACGCATCATCGGAGAGGCACCAATGGAAGTGGTGAACCCCTCCGTGATGGTGTCTAGATTGGATCTAGTGTTTTTGGACACTACGGCGGCTGGATGAATACTTCGTCGACTCCCCTAGGGTTTTGGCAATATTTGGGTATTTATAGAGCAAAGAGGCAGTCTGGGGGCACCCGAGGTGGGCACAACCCACCAGGACCCTGGCGCGCCCTGGTGGGTTTTGCCCCCCTCGAGGAACCCCCCAAGGGCAACCAGGGCCCATCTGCTTCCTTTTGGCCCATAAAAAATCATCGTAAAGTTTCGTGCCATTTGGACTCCATTTGATATTGATTTCCTGCGATGTAAAAACATGGAAAAAATAGGAACTGGCACTGGGCACTATGTCAATAGGTTAGTACCAAAAAATGATATAAAATGACTATAAAATGATTATAAAACACCCAAGATTGATAATAAAACAGCATGGAACAATAAAAAATTATAGATACGCTGGAGACGTATCAGCGCTTCCCATTTCGTCTTCCCCGATCAAGTCTGACGACACCCCCGGCGCGACACCCGCCTCTCGGCTCACCTCCTCGTCATCCGATTGCAGCACCGCCGTGTGCGTCGCCGCATTTGTGCCTCTCGATGACGCAACCATTAGCATTGAAGCATGCCTGCTTTTGTGAAGCTCCAGTTTCTGTCGTTCCAGCTCTCCCTCGGCGGGTTCCAGCAGGTAGCCCTCGTGGTTGTAGCATTCACGACGTCGCCTCCTCTAGTTTTGCCGCCATCACGCCACCATGCTCATGAACAAAAACTCGGCAGAAGAAACAATGTTTGTCGGTGGTAGAAAAAAACATAAGCAATCACAACAAAAAATGACAATGGTTCGAGCAAAAAATGCATCACCGGCGACGGTTGCAACAAAAGAAGCTCACCGAATCCAACAAAAGAATTGTCAATTTTAGAAAAACAAAAGGACGGTGCCAGCAAAACGACCCATATTGTTGTCCAGCTCCAACACTGGTGTGTGTGGATGCAGCTTTTCTGTCGGCCGGTTCCAGCAAAAACAATTATTGGTTGCAACATCGGAGGCCGATGTTTACACCCACCGGTAGCAGCTAGTTGCATCTTTATGCCTAGGCAGTTCCAGCAAAAACTTACCGGTTGTAGCACCAGGGCGTTGTCTTCATCACCAAGAAGTGCTACTCGCCCATGGCCTCCTATGCCGCCAGTTGCAGCACCATTCCCACCACACTGCCTTGCCATATTTGCGGGAGAGGAAGAAGCCACGCGAATGCCACAGCGTTTGGGAGGCAGGAGCCACACGAGCACCGCGTTGGGAAGCTGCTCGCCGGAAAATATTGTTGTGCGTGGGCAGACCATGGCCAGGGTTCGGAGGTGGAAGATTTGGGAGGAGAGAGACGGGCAACCAAATGCGTGGGTGTGCTCCGTTGAGGAGGGATAAGAGCATCTCCACTCGCGCCCGGAACAGGCCCCTGCTACCTCTTGAGCACTGCGTTGGTTTTCCCTTGAAGAGGAAAGGGTGGTGCAGTAAAGTAGCGTAAGTATTTCCCTCAGTTTTTGAGAACCAAGGTATCAATCCAGTAGGAGACCACGCGCGAGTCACCTCGTACCTACACATACAAATAAGAACCTCGCAACCAACGTGATAAAGGGGTTGTCAATCCCTTCACGGCCACTTGCAAGAGTGAGATTTGATAGAGATGATAATGATAAGATAAATATTTTTGGTATTTTTATGATATAGAATGAAAGTAAAGATTGCAAAATAACATAGATTGGAAACTTGTATGATGGAAAATAGACCCGGGGCCATAGGTTTCACTAGTGGCTTCTCTCAAGATAGCATAAGTATTACAATGGGTGAACAAATTACTGTCGAGCAATTGATAGAAAAGCGAATAATTATGAGAATATCTAGGCATGATCATGTATATAGGCATCATGTCCGTGACAAGTAGACCGAAACGATTCCGCAGCTACTACTATTACTCCACACATCGACCGCTATCCAACATGCATCTAGAGTATTAAGTTCATAAGAACAGAGTAACGCCTTAAGCCAGATGACATGATGTAGAGGGACAAACTCATGCAATATGATGTAAACCCCATCTTTTTATCCTCGATGGCAACAATACAATACGTGTCGTTTCCCTTTCTGTCACTGGGATCGAGCACCGCAATATTGAACCCAAAGCTAAGCACTTCTCTCATTGCAAGAAAGATCAATCTAGTAGGCCAAACCAAACTGATAATTCGAAGAGACTTGCAAAGATAAACCAATCATACATAAAATAATTCAGAGAAGATTCCAATATTATTCATAGATAAACTTGATCATAAACCCACAATTCATCGAATCTCGACAAACACACCACAAAATAAGATTACATCGAATAGATCTCTAAGAGAATCGAGGAGAACTTTGTATTGAGATCCAAAGAGAGAGAAGAAGCCATCTAGCTACTAGCTATGGACCCGAAGGGCTGAGGTAAACTACTCACGCATCATCGGAGGGGCCATGGAGTTGATGTAGAGGCCCTCTGTGATCAATGCCCCCTCCGGCGGAGCTCCGGAAAAGGCCCCAAGATGGGATCTCATGGGTACAGAAGGTTGCGGCGGTGGAAATAGGGTTTCGTGGTGCTCCTGGATGTTTGTGGGGTATATGGATATATATATAGGAGGAAGAAGTAGGTCGGTGGAGCTACGAGGGGCCCACGAGGGGGGAGCGCGCGCCCAGGTGGTAGGCGCGCCCCCTGCCTCATGGCCGCCTCGTTGATTGTTTGACGTCCACTCCAAGTCCTCTGGATCACGTTTGTTCCAAAAATCGCGTTCCCGAAGGTTTCATTCCGTTTGGACTCCATTTGATATTCCTTTTCTACGAAACACTGCAATAGGCAAAAAACAGCAATTTGGGCTGGGCCTCCGGTTAATAGGTTAGTCCCCAAAATAATATAAAAGTGTAAAATAAAGCCCATTAACATCCAAAACAGATAATATAATAGCATGGAACAATCAAAAATTATAGATACGTTGGAGACGTATCAGCATCCCCAAGCTTAATTCCTGCTCTTCCTCGAGTAGGTAAATGATGAAAACGGAATTTTTGATGTGGAATGCTTTCTAGAATATTCTTAAATGTATTTGTCTCTATTGTGGCATGAATGTTCATATCCGAAAGATTCAAGATAAAAGTTTATTGTTGACATAAAAATAGTAATACTCCAAGTATGCTAATCAAGCAATTATGTCTTATCAAAATACCTTAGCCAAAGAAAACTTATCCCTACAAAGTCATATAGTTTGGCCATGCTTCATTTTCGTCACACAAAATGCTCTCATCATGCACAACCCCGATGACATGCCAAGCAACTGTTTCATACTTAGCCTTTTCGAACTCTTTCAACTTTTACACAATATATGAGCGCGAGCCATGGACATAGCACTATGGGTGGAATAGAATATGCTGATTGAGGTTGTGTGAGAAGACAAAAGGGAGAAAGTCTCACATTGACGTGGATAATCAATGGGCTATGGAGATGCCCATCGATTGATGTCAACACAAGGAGTAGGGATTGCCATGCAACGGATGCACTAGAGCTATAAATATATGAAAGCTCATCAAAGAAACTAAGTGGGTGTGCATCCAACTCGCTTGCTTACGAAGACCTTGGGCATTTTGAGGAAGCCCATCATTGGAATATACAATCCAAGTTCTATAATGAAAAATTCCCACTAGTATATGAAAGTGACAAAATAAGAGACTCTCTATCATGAAGATCATGGTGCTACTTTGAAGCACAAGTGTGGAAAAAGGATAGTAACATTGTCCCTTCTCTCTTTTTCTCTCATTTATTTATTTATTTTATTAGGGCCTTTTTGGCCTCTTTTCTTTTTTTTGTCTGGAGTCTCATCCCGACTTGTGGGGGAATCATAGTCTCCATCATCCTTTCCTCACATGGGACAATGCTCTAATGATGATCATCACACTTTTATTTTCTTACAACTCAAGAATTACAACTCGATACTTAGAACACAATATTACTCTATGTGAATGCCTCCGGCGGTGTACCGGGATTGCAATGAATCAAGAGTGACATGTATGAAAAAATTATGAACGGTGGCTTTGCCACAAATACGATGTCAACTACATGATCATGCAAAGCAATATGACAATGATGATGCGTGTCATAATAAATGGAACGGTGGAAAGTTGCATGGCAATATATCTCGGAATGGCTATGGAAATGCCATAATAGGTAGGTATGGTGGCTATTTTGAGGAAGATATAAGGAGGCTTATGTGTGATAGAGTGTATCATATCAAGGGGATTGGATGCACCGGCGAAGTTTGCACCAACTCTCAAGGTGAGAAAGGGCAATGCACGGTACCGAAGAGGCTAGAAATGGTGGAAGGGTGAGAGTGCGTATAATCCATGGACTCAACATTAGTCATAAAGAACTCACATACTTATTGCAAAAATCTACAAGTCATGAAAACCAAGCACTATGCGCATGCTCCTAGGGGGATAGATTGGTAGGAAAAGACCATCGCTCGCCCCCAACCGCCACTCGTAAGGAAAGCAATCAAAGAACACCCCATGCTTCAAATTTGTCACATAATGTTCACCATACGTGCATGCTATGGGACTTGCCAACTTCAACACAAGTATTCATTAATTTCACAATTACTCAACTAGCACACTTCTAATATTACCACCTTTATATCTCAAAACCATCTATCAAGCATCCAACTTCTCTTAGCATTTAAAATTTATAACCCAAGTGAATTACCATGTTGTTCTAAAGGACTCTCAAAATGATATAAGTGAAGCATGAGAGATTGATTATTTCTATAAAATAAAACCACCTCCATGCTCTAAAAGATATAAGCGAAGCACTAGAGCAAAAACTATATAGCTCAAAAGATATAAGTGAAGCACATAGAGTATTCTAATAAATTCCAATTCATGTGTGTATCTCTCAAAAGGTGTGTACAGCAAGAATGATTGTGGTAAACTAAAAATCAAAGACTCGAATCATACAAGACGCTCCAAGCAAAACACATATCATGTGGCGAATAAAAATATAGCTCCAAGTAAAGTTACCGATAGACGAAGACGAAAGAGGGGATGCCTTCCGGGGCATCCCCAAGCTTAGGATTTTTGGTGTCCTTGGATTTTACCTTGGGGTGCCTTGGGAATCCCCAAGCTTAGGCTCTTGCCACTCCTTGTTCCATAATCCATCAAATCCTTACCCAAAACTTGAAAACTTCACAACACAAAACTTAAAAGAAAATCTTCGTGAGCTCCGTTAGTAAAAGAAAACAAACCACCACTTCAAGGTACTGTAATGAACTCATTCTTGATTTATATTGGTGTTAAACCTACTGTATTCCAACTTTTCTATGGTTCATAAACTCTATTACTAGCCATAGATTCATCAAAATAAGCAAACAACACACGAAAAACAGAATCTGTCAAAAACAGAACAGTCTGTAGTAATTTGTAGGTTTCAACCACTTATGGAACCACAAAAATTATAAAATAAATTTCTGGACTTGAGTAATTTATCTATTAATCATCTTCAAAAATAATTAACTAAATATCACTCTCCAATAAACAATGGTAGCAATTCTTGTGAGCGCTAAAGTTTCTATTTTTTACAGCAGGATCAAAAAGACTTTCCCCAAGTCTTCCTAACGGTTCTACTTGGCACAAACACTAATTAAACAAAAAAACGCAATCAAAACAGAGTCTAGATAAATTAGTTATTACTAAACAGGAGCAAAAAGCAAGGAAAAAAATAAAATTGGGTTGCCTCCCAACAAGCGCTATCGTTTAACGCCCCTAGCTAGGCATAAAAGCAAGGATAGATCTAGGTATTGTCATCTTTGGTATGCAATTCTTCAATAAGACACCTATAACTTTTAGGAGTTTCTTTATTTTTATTAATTATCAAACTCCTAGGCACGAAATCAAGAAAATAATTTGTAGCAAAAGGTTCCTTAAGGATAGTGAGAAAATTGGGGTGAACACTTATGTATTTGAGGTCCGCATTTTCCTTACTAGAAGTTTCACCCTTATTTTTTGGAACATACATCAATTTGGAAATCTTTGCATTAGGAGGAGTGTTTTTCACGAAAGAAAAGCCAGACCCAAGGTTGGTAATAATATCCTCAATTTTATCAATTCTAGTGGAATCTTGATCTATCTTTTCATTAACCATAGGTCCCTTTTCTTTAAAAAATTTAAGAGCAACTCCTACCTTAGATCTGTATTGGGTAATTTGGTTATGGATCTTTCTATCCAAATTTTCAGTTAACTCTGCGATGGCAACTTTATTTTCAATAATTTCAAGCCGTTGCATCACATGTTCCAAAGTTAAAATAGTTCCATTAACCAAAAGAGGTGGTGGGCCAAAAAAATCTATCATAGCACTATAAGAATCAAAAGTATGGCTAATGGTATCAAGAATACATCTATTCCAAGGAGTGATGCCTACATAAAAATTGTGAACAAGAATGGAAGTAGATTGCTTCCTAGTAGATCTATTTTGTGCATTGCAAATTCTGTACCACGCATCTTTTAGATTTTCTCCCTCCCTTTGCTTAAAATTAAGAACTTCATTCTCGGGAGACAAAGGAGCGGATAAAGGACTAGCCATAATGACAAAGCAAGCAGAAAAGAGGTGAACGGAAAGAGAGGGCGAATAAAATGGCAAGGGTGAAGTGGGGGAGAGTAAAACGAGAGGCAAATGGAAAATAATGTAATGCGAAGGATAAGAGTTGTGATGGGTACTTGGTATGTCTTGACTTGGCGTAGATCTCCCCGGCAACGGCGCCAGAAATCCTTCTTGCTACCTCTTGAGCATTGTGTTGGTTTTCCCTTGAAGAGGAAAGGGTGGTGCAGTAAAGCAGCGTAGTATTTCCCTCAGTTTTTGAGAACCAAGGAATCAATCCAGTAGGAGATGATGCGCGAGTCACCTCGTACCTACACAAACAAATAAGAACCTCGCAACCAACGCGATAAAGGGGTTGTCAATCCCTTCACGACCACTTGCAGAGTGAGATCTGATAGAGATGATAATAATAAGATAAATATTTTTGGTATTTTTATGATATAGATTGAAAGTAAATATTGCAAAATAAAATAGATTGGAAACTTGTATGATGAAAAATAGACCCGGGGGCCATAGGTTTCACTAGTGGCTTCTCTCAAGATAGCATAAGTATTACGGTGGGTGAACAAATTACTGTTGAGCAATTGATAGAAAAGCGAATAATTATGAGAATATCTAGGCATGATCATCTATATAGGCATCACGTCCGTGACAAGTAGACCGAAACGATTCTGCATCTACTACTATTACTCCACACATCGACCGCTATCCAGCATGCATCTAAAGTATTAAGTTCATAAGAACAGAGTAACACCTTAAGCAAGATGACATGATGTAGAGGGATAAACTCGTGCAATATGATGTAAACCCCATCTTTTTATCCTCGATGGCAACAATACAATACGTGTCATTTCCCTTTCTGTCATTGGGATCGAGCACCGCAAGATTGAACCCAAAGCTAAGCACTTCTCCCATTGCAAGAAAGATCAATCTAGTAGGCCAAACCAAACTGATAATTCAAAGAGACTTGCAAAGATAAACCAATCATACATAAAATAATTCAGAGAATATTCAAATATTGTTCATAGATAAACTTGATCATAAACCCACAATTCATCGGATCTCGACAAACACACCGTAAAAGAAGATTACATCGAATAGATCTCCAAGAGAATCGAGGAGAACTTTGTATTGAGATCCAAAGAGAGAGAAGAAGCCATCTAGCTACTAGCTATGGACTCGAAGGTCTGAGGTAAACTACTCACACATCATCGGAGGTGCCATGGCGTTGATGTAGAGGCCCTCTGTGATCAATGCCCCCTCCGGCGGAGCTCCGGAAAAGGCCCCAAGATGGGATCTCATGGGTACAGAAGGTTGCGGCGGTGGAAATAGGGTTTCGTGGTGCTCCTGGATGTTTGTAGGGTATATGGATATATATATAGGAGGAAGAAGTAGGTCGGTGGAGCTACGAGGGGCCCATGAGGGGGGAGGGCGCGCCCCCTGCCTCATGGCCGCCTCGTTGATTGCTTGACGTGCACTCCAAGTCCTCTGGATCACGTTTGTTCCAAAAATCACATTCCCGAAGGTTTCATTTCGTTTGGACTCCGTTTGATATTCCTTTTCTACGAAACACTGAAATAGGCAAAAAAACAACAATTTGGGCTGAGCCTCCAGTTAATAGGTTAGTCCCAAAAATAATATAAAAGTGTAAAATAAAGCCCATTAACATCCAAAACAGATAATATAATAGCATGGAACAATAAAAAATTATAGATACGTTGGAGATGTATCAGCCCCCCAGGACATGATTTTTCCACCGGTGCCTAAAACCCCCCAATATGCCGAATTGCGCCGGTTCGGCCCATTTTTTGGCCCGGCAATCCCAAGCTGAACCAAGCAGACTGGGGGCGCTTGGGGGTTCCAGCGGAAGGAAAAGTGGCACGTGGGCCACCACTGTCAGGCGAAAAACAACTTTTCCCCACCCAGATTCGCCCCCACGCGTTGTAGGACGACACTTGCCCTTTCGCCGCCGTGCCGATCCCGGCGTCGCCCTCCTGCCCTCGGCCGCTGGTCTGCTGCTAGAAAGGCCATTTCCCCGCCGGAAAGAGAGGGTTTTGATGCGGCAACCTCCATCCTGCTCCTTTACAGCGCTTTGGCCACGCAGGCGAGGGATACCGGCAGATGCGCACCTACCATGCTCGTCTCGTGTTTGGCTATGGACTCCGACGACGAGGAGGCATTCGCGACACTGTTGGAGGACAAAGCCAAGGCCGACACCTAGGACGAAGAGCACCTCATGGTCCTCGCCGCTCTGGCCGGCCTGTTCACGAGCAATGCAAAGCCACGACAAGGTGGCTCGGTGCCAGGACGCCATAAGAGCAAGAAGAGGCATCGACTGAAGGGATACTGCTTGCTCTACACTGACTACTTCGTCGATGCTCCACTGCACGGCGAGAAAGTATTTCAGCGCCATTGTCGGATGAGCCGAAAGCTCTTCCTTAGGATTGTGAATTCCATCCTGGAGTTCGACAACTACTTCATTTGCAAGATGGATTGCACCGGCACACTTGGATTCACCTCACTCCAGAAGTGCACGATAGCTATGAGGATGCTTGCATACAGAGCTCCCGGTGATATATTGGAAGACTATGGACGCATGGTCGAGTCCACCACCATTGAGTGTTTGTACAAGTTCTGCAGGGCAGTGGTGACCGTGTTTGGACCACAATACTTGCGATTGCCCAATGCTAAAGACACTGCTCGGATTCTAGCACAGAATGTAGCAAGAGGATTTCCTGGGATGCTTTGGAAGCATCGACTGCATGCATTGGGCATGGAAAAATTGTCCATTTGCTTGGCAGGGGATGTACAAAGGCGCCAAAGGAGCTTGCAGTGTGGTACTTGAGGCGGTGGCCACACATGACCTCTTGATTTGGCACTCCTTCTATGGTACGCCAGGAACTCACAATGACATCAACGTACTGCAGCGCTCAAATGTCTTTGGCAAGCTTATTGAAGGTCATGCTCCTCCAGTGAACTTCGAGGTCAATGGGTGCCACTACAACAAGGGATAAAACCTAGCAGATGGCATTGATGTCACTTGAAGCTACGTTGGTATTTCCCTAAAGAGGAAAGGATGATGCAGCACATCGGCGGTATGTATTTCCCTCAGATATGAAACCAAGGTTATCGAACCAGTAGGAGAACCAAGCAACACAACGTAAACAGCACCTGCACACAAATAACAACTACTCTCAACCCGATGTGTAAAAGGGGTTGTTAATCCCTTTCGGGTAGCGGCGCCCCAAGATGGGCAAACGGACGTGAGAGAGTTGTAAATATTGATAGATCAAATGCCAAATAAAATAAATTGCAGCAAGATATTTTTGTATTTTTGGATTTAATAGATCTGAAAATAAAAGGCAAATAAAATAGATCGTGAAGGCAAATAATATGAGAAAGAGACCCCGGGGCCATAGGTTTCACTTGTGGCTTCTCCCGAGAAAAATAGCAAATGGTGGGTAAACAAATTACTGTTGGGCAATTGATAGAACTTAAAATACTCACGACGATATCCGGGCAATGATCATTATATAGGCATCACGTCCAAGATTAGTAGACCGACTCCTGCCTGCATCTACTACTATTACTCCACACATCGACTGCTATCCAGCATGCATCTAGTGTATTAAGTTCATGGAGAAACGGAGTAATGCAATAAGAACGATGACATGATGTAGACAAGATCTATCTATGTAGAGATAGACCACATCGTTTTATCCTTAGTAGCAACGATACATACGTGTCGGTTCCCCTTATGTCACTAGGATCAAGCATCGTAAGATCGAACCCACTACAAAGCACCTCTTTCCATTGCAAGATAAATAGATCAAGTTGGCCAAACAAAACGCAAATATCGGAGAAGAAATAAGAGGCTATAAGCAATCATGCATAAAAGATATCAAATAAACTCAAATACTTCCATGGATATAAAAAGATAGATCTGATCATAAACTCAAAGTTCATCTGATCCCAACAAACATATCGCAAAAGAGTTACATCATATGGATCTCCAAGAGACCATTGTATTGAGAATCAAACAAGAGAGAGGAAGCCATCTAGCTACTAACTACGGACCCGAAGGTCTACAAAGAACTACTCTCGCATCATCAGAGAGGCACCAATGGAGGTGGTGAACCCCATCCGTGATGGTGTCTAGATTGGATCTGGTGGTTCTGGACTCTGCGGTGGCTGGAATTGATTTTCGTCTACTCCCCTAGGGTTTCTATAATATTGAGGTATTTATAGAGCAAAGAGGTGGTCCGGGGGCACTCGAGGTGGGCACAACCCACCAGGGCCCACCTGGGCCTCCTGGCGCGCCCTGGTGGGTTGTGCTCTCCTCGGAGCACCCCAGACGTAGCCTTGGCCCATTAGGTGTCTTCTAGTCCATAATAAACCTCTTTAAAGTTTCGTGGCATTTGGGCTCCGTTTGGTATTGAATTTCTACAATGTAAAAAACATACAAAAAACAACAGCTGACACTTGGCACTATGTCAATAGGTTAGTACCAAAAAATGATATAAAATGACTATAAAATGATTATAAAGCATCCAAGATTCATAATATAACAACATGGAACAATAAAAAATTATAGATACATTGGAGACGTATCAGCATCCCCAAGCTTAAATCCTACTCGTCATCGAGTAGGTAAGTGATAAAAACAGAATTTTTGATTTGGAATGCTGCCTATCATGTCATATCATATTCTTTTCTTCATAGCATGGACATTTGGACTTTTATATTGTTCAAAGCAATAGTCTAGTTTTGACATGATAAGTTAAATACTCAAGCATATCAACAAGCAACCATGTCTTCCAAAATACCAACGCTAAAATAAGCTATCCCTAGCCCATCATGCTTGTCAGTGTCAAAACCGGCGGATCTCAGGTAGGGGGTCCCGAACTGTGCGTCTAAGGCGGATGGTAACAGGAGGCAGGGGACACGATGTTTACCCAGGTTCGGGCCCTCTTGATGGAGGTAATACCCTATGTCCTGCTTGATTGTTCTTGATGATATGAGTATTACAAGAGTTGATCTACCACGAGATCGTAGAGGCTAAACCCTAGAAGCTAGCCTATGGTATGATTGTATGTTGTCCTACGGACTAAACCCTCCAGTTTATATAGACACCGGAGGGGGCTAGGGTTACACAAGGTCGGTTACAAGGGAGGAGATTTACATATCCATATTGCCTAGCTTTCCTTCCACGCCAAGGAGAGTCCCATCCGGACACGGGACGAAGTCTTCAATCTTGTATCTTCATAGTCCAACAATCCGGCCAAAGGATATAGTCCGGCTGTCCGGAGACCCCCTAATCCAGGACTCCCTCAATGCTAATCATTGATCCATTCATGAAACACACTCGCATATTAACTACACTCAATGCTCAAGTACGATCATAGTGTCTCCTAGTTTGTGCTTTTGTAAGAGAAGATGGAGACTCAAATTCAATTTTTTTGCATAAAGTAAAAGAAAGGCCCTTCGTAGAGGGAACTAGGGATTTGTAGAGGTGCCAGAGATCAAAGTGAAAAACTTAGAGATAAAAACATTTTGGGAGGTGTATCCATCCCACCAACGAAAACGACTTAGAGTTCCCAACACTTTTCATGCTAGATATATCATAGGCGGTTCCCAAACAGAAAATAAAGAGTATTCCTTTTTCCATCATACTTTCACTTTCCATGGCAAACCGTATCCATGGGTGCCTTCCATACCAACACTTTCCAAGGAATTTATTATTTGACAACATAAAGTAAATTCATTTTTCATTTCGGGACTGGGTATCCCTGATACATTTGCCTTACTCTCGTGCAATGACAAGTGAATAACCAATCATCGTGAGAATAACACATCTAGCATGGAAAATATTAGCCACCCCTCACCGCTCTGCGAGCGAAACAAGCACACAAAAGAGAAGTTTATTTTTAAAATTACAGATTGCACATACAAATTTGCTTAGAACGACAAAAGAATACTGCATATAGGTATATATAGTGGACTCATGTGGCAAAACTAGTTTGAAGGGTTTTGGATGCACAAGTAGTGATCATACTTAGTGCAAAATGAAGGCTTGCAAAAGAGTGAGAAGCGACCAACCACAGAACGAATAATCTCATAAGCGAGAATTAAGCATAACTAACACCAAATAATGCACCACAAGTAGGATATAATTTCATTGCATAATTATTGACTTTCCTGCTTGCATAGGGAATCACAAAACCTTAACACCAATATTCTTACAAAAGCATAATTACTCATCAACATAACTCACATATCACATCATCATATCTCAAAACTATTACTAAGAATCAAGTTTATTTTGTCCAATGATCTTCATGAAAGTTTTTATTATATCCTTCTTGGATATCTACCACTGTGGGACTAATTTTCATATGTTGCTTTTGACAAGCTCAAACAAGTATAAGTGAAGATCATGAGTATATTTTTTTTCTTTCTCTCAAATTAATTTAAGTTAAGCAAGAGAGAATTTCTTGAAAATTTTACTAACTCTCAAATAAATCTAAGTGAAGCAAGAGAGCATTTATTCAAAAATACTAAAGCACACCGTGCTCAAAAAGATATAAGTGAAGCACTTTGATACGTCCCCAATGTATCTATAATTTTTGATTGTTCCATGCTATTATATTATCCATCTAGGATGTTTTATATGCATTTATATGCTATTTTATATGATTTTTGGGACTAACCTATTAACCTAGAGCCCAGTGCCAGTTTTTGTTTTTCCTTGTTTTTGAGTATCGCAGAAAAGGAAAACCAAACGGAGTCCAATTGACCTGAAATTTCACGGAGATTATTTTTGGACCAGAAGAAGCCCACGGAGTATCGGAGATGGGCCAGAAGAGTCCCGAGGCACCCACGAGGGTGGGGGTGCGCCCTACCCCCCAGGGCGCGCCCCCTACCTCGTGGCCGCCTCGGGGACCCCCCTGACTTGCTCCCGACTCCAACACCTCTTATATATACCCAAACTTCCAGAAAGAAACCTAGATCGGGAGTTCTGCCGCCGCAAGCCTCTGTAGCCACCGAAAACCAATCTAGACCCGTTCCGGCACCATGTTGGAGGGGAGAACCCCTCTCCGGTGGCCATCTTCATCATCCCGGCGCTCTCCATGACGAGGAGGGAGTAGTTCACCCTCAGGTATGAGGGTATGTACTAGTAGCTCTGTGTTTGATCTCTCTCTCTCTCTCTTGTTCTTGATTTGGCACGATCTTGATGTATCGCGAGCTTTGCTATTATAGTTGGATCTTATGATGTTTCTCCCCCTCTACTCTCTTGTAATGGATTGAGTTTTCCCTTTGAAGTTATCTTATCGGATTGAGTCTTTAAGTATTTGAGAACACTTGATGTATGTCTTGCATGTGCTTATCTGTGGTGACAATGGGATATTCACGTGATCTACTTGATGTATGTTTTGGTGATCAACTTGTGGGTTCCGTGACCTCGTGAACTTATGCATAGGGGTTGGCACACATTTTCTGCTGGACTCTCCGGTAGAAACTTTGGGGCACTCTTTGAAGTTATTTGTGTTGGTTGAATAGATGAATCTGAGATTGTGTGATGCATATCATATAACCATACCCACGGATACTTGAGGTGACATTGGAGTATCTAGGTGACATTAGGGTTTTGGTTGATTTGTGTCTTAAGGTGTTATTCTAGTACAAACTCTAGGATAGATTGAACGGAAAGAATAGCTTCATGTTATTTTACTACGGACTCTTGAATAGATCGACCAGGAAGAATAACATTGAGGTGGTTTCGTACCCTACAATAATCTCTTCATTTGTTCTCCACTATTAGTGACTTTGGAGTGACTCTTTGTTGCATGTTGAGGGATAGTTATATGATCCAATTATGTTATTATTGTTTAGAGAACTTGCACCAGTGAAAGTATGAACCCTAGGCCTTGTTTCAACGCATTGCAACACCGTTTTCGCTCACTTTTATCATTAGTTACCTTGCTGTTTTTATATTTTCAGATTATAAAAACCTATATCTACCATCCATATTGCACTTGTATCACCATCTCTTCACCGAACTAGTGCATGTATACAATTTACCATTGTATTGGGTGTGTTGGGGACACAAGAGACTCTTTGTTGTTTGGTTGCCGGGTTGCTTGAGAGAGACCATCTTCATCCTACGCCCCCACGGATTGATAAACCTTAGGTCATCCACTTGAGGGAAATTTGCTACAGTCCTACAAACCTCCGCACTTGGAGGCCCAACAACGTCTACAAGAAGAAGGTTGTGTAGTAGACATCACACTACAGCAAGTCCATAGCTCATAAAAATTTAAGTGAAGCATAGAGAGCAATTCTAACAAGTCATGACATAATTTTGGCTCTCTCAAATAGGTGTGTCCAGCAAGGAATCAAGACTTAAAACACAAAATACAGCAAGCAAAGACTCATATCATACAAGATGCTCCAAGCAAAACACATAGGATGTGACAAATTAAAATATAGTATCGAGTAAAATACCGATGGTCGTTAGAAGAAAAGAGGGGATGCCACTCAGGCATCCCCAAGCTTAGTTACTTGCTCTCTTTTGGATAATAGCTTGGGATACCGGGGCATCCCCAAGCTTAGGCTCTTCTTACTCCTTATTCCTTCATCCATCGTAAGATAACCCAGAACTTGAAAACTTCAATCACACAAAAGTCAACAAAACCTTCATGAGATCCATTAATATAAGAAAATAAATCACTACTATAAGTGTTGTATCAAACCAATTCATATTTTGTTCTTGCATTATATCTACTTTATTTCAAATTTTCTATGGAAGAAACCCATCAAAGAAAATCATAGAGCCATCAAAACAAGCACACAACGCAAAGAAAATAGAATCTGTCAAAAACAGAACAGTCTTAAGTAATCTGGGTATTTCGAATACTTTTGTAACTCCAAAAATTATGAAAAATTAGGATGGTCTGAGTAATTTGTATATTGATCTACTGCAAAAGGAATGGTTATTTTATTGTTCTCTGGTTAAACATTAGAATTATTTTCGTGAGCGCAAAAGTTTCTATTTTTGTTTTCAGCAAGATGAAACAACTATCACCCAAGAAGATCCTAAAGGCTTTACTTGGCACAAACACTAATTAAAACATAAAAAAACACAATCATAACAGAAACATAATTGTGCTAACACTAAAAACAAGAAGCAAAAAGAAAAATAAATTTTATTTATTGGGTTGCCTCCCAACAAGTGCTATAGTTTTATGCCCTTAGCTAGGCATAAAGCAACGATCTAAGTTTTGTCATCTTTGTTCAACTCTTCAGTCAAACACTTATAATTCTTCAAGGATTTAGCATAAAGATTTTCTGTGACAATACTTCTAGGAACAATTTTGAAGAATTCATTTTTGCCCAAGGGATCTCTTATAACTTCAACAAAATCCGGGTGGATACTAATCATCTTAAGATCCCCTTTACTAGAAGTTGCACCCTTGGTCTGGGTAACTTGGGTAGTCTTTCCAATTTTTACGGGAGTTTTTTCAATAGTTTTAGCTGAAGCAAAAGCCATGCTAAAATTACTAAAGATTTCTTCTAGTTTATCAATCCAAGACGGACTTTCTTCCATTCTTTCATGAATTACGGTTCCCTTTTCTTTTAACAACTTGAAAACTTCTCCCGCTTTTGACCCAATTTTAGTGGAAAAATTATGCATCTTTTTATCCAAGTTTTCAATATGCTCTTCAGTAATCATTTTCTTTTCAATAACATCTAATCTTTCCATAACATGCTCAAGAGTCAAAGTTGTTTCATTAATCATAAGAGATGGTGATCCCACTAAATTTCCCAAAGCATTGAAAGCATCAAGAGAGGGACACATCAAGAAATTTCCATCGGTAATCGTATCAAGGACGAATCTATACCAAGAGGTGATGCCCACATAAAAGCAACGAAGAAGAACAATGGTAGATTGCTTACAGATAGATCTATTATGAGCATTGCAAATTCTATACCAAGCATCTTTTAAATTTTCTCATCCCCTTTGTTTAAAGTTGAGAACCTTGTTCTCGGGAGTGCACATAATAGAGGTAGAACTATCCATGATGATAACAATGGTAAACAAGATTGCACACAAAAACAGATCCGGCAAAAAAAGGCGAACGAAAAAGAGGGGCGAATAAAACGGCAAATTTTTGTGAAGTGGGGGAGAGGAAAACGAGAGGCAAATGGCAAATAATGTAAATTGCGAGGAGATCAGATTTGTGATTAGGAACCTAGTATATGTTGAAGATCCTCCCCGGCAAAGGCGCCAGAAATTGGCACGTGGCTGGGAGACTATCTTGACTTGATCCTCCCCGACAATGGCGCCAGGCACGTGGTCGGGAGATTATCTTGACTTGATCCTCCCCGGCAACGATGCCAGAAGTTCCTTTTGATGTCGCTTGAAGCTACGTCGCTATTTCCCCAGAGAGGAAGGGATGATGCAGCACAACGGCGGCAGGTATTTCCCTTAGATATGAAACCAAGGTTATCGAACCAGTAAGAGAACCAAGCAACACAAAGTAAACAACACCTGCACAGAAATAACAGCTACTCGCAACCCGACGTGTAAAAGGGGTTGTCAATCCCTTTCGGGTAGCGGCGCCCCAAGATGGGCAAACGGACGTGAGAGAGTTGTAAATATTGATAGATCGAACGCCAAATAAAATAAATTGCAGCAAGGGATTTTTGGATTTAATATATCTGAAAATAAAAGGCAAATAAAATAGATCGTGAAGGCAAATAATATGAGAAAGAGACCCGGGGGCCGTAGGTTTCTGATACGTCTCCGTCGTATCTACTTTTCCAAACACTTTTGCCCTTGTTTTGGACTCTAACTTGTATGATTTGAATGGAACTAACCCGGACTGACGTTGTTTTCAGCAGAATTGCCATGGTGTTGTTTTATGTGCAGAAAACAAATATTCTCGGAATGACCTGAAACTCCACGGAACATCTTAGAAAAAACAATAAAAAATCCTCGCCAAAGATGAAGACCAGGGGGCCCACACCCTTCTCACGAGGGTGGGGGTGCCCCCCCTAGGGCGCGCCCCCTACCTCGTCGGCCCCCTGGAAACCCTCCGACGCCAACTACAACTCTATATATTTGCTTTCGAAGAGAAAAAATAAAAGGAGAAGAAATCATCATGTTTTACGATCCGGAGCTGCCGCCAAGCCCTAAAACCTCTCGGGAGGGCTGATCTGGAGTCCGTTCGGAGCTCCGAAGAGGGGGATTCGTCGCCGTCGTCATCATCAACCATCCTCCATCACCAATTTCATGATGCTCACCGCCGTGCGTGAGTAATTCCATCGTAGGCTTGCTGGACGGTGATGGGTTGGATGAGATTTATCATGTAATCGAGTTAGTTTTATTAGGGTTTGATCCCTAGTATCCATTATGTTCTGAGATTGATGTTGCTATGACTTTGCTATGCTTAATGCTTGTCACTAGGGCCCGAGTGCCATGATTTCAGATCTGAACCTATTATGTTTTCATGAATATATGTGAGTTCTTGATCCTATCTTGCAAGTCTATAGTCACATACTATGTGTTATGATCCGGCAACCCCGAAGTGACAATAATCGGGACCACTCCCGGTGATGACCATAGTTTGAGGAGTTCATGTATTCACTATGTGCTAATGCTTTGTTCTGGTTCTCTATTAAAAGGAGGCCTTAATATCCCTTAGTTTCCAATAGGACCCCGCTGCCACGGGAGGGTAGGACAAAAGATGGCATGCAAGTTCTTTTCCATAAGCACGTATGACTATATACGGAATAAATGCCTACATTACATTGATGAATTGGAGCTAGTTCTGTGTCACCCTATGTTATGACTGTTACATGATGAACCGCATCCGGCATAATTATCCATCACTGATCCGGTGCCTACGAGTTTTCCATATACTGGTTTACGCTTATTTACTTTCCCGCTGCTACTGTTATAATCACTACAAAATACCAAAAACATTACTTTTGCTATCTTTACTTTTGTTGCCGCTACCACCACTATCATATTACTTTGCTACTAAACACTTTGCTGCAGATACTAAGTTTCCAGGTGTGGTTGAATTGACAACTCAGCTGCTAATACTTGAGCATATTCTTTGGCTCCCCTTGTGTCGAATCAATAAATTTGGGTTGAATACTCTACCCTCGAAAGCTGTTGTGATCCCCTATACTTGTGGGTTGTCAAGACTAATTTCTGGCGCCGTTGCCGGGGAGCATAGCTCTATTCTTTGAGTCACTTGGGATTTATATCTGCCGGACACTATGATGAACTTGAGAGATCCAAAAACCAAGATCTATCCCTCAACTATGAGGGGAGGTAAGGAACTGCCATCTAGCTCTGCACTTGATTCACCTTCTGTTATGAGTAAGTTTGTGACACCTAAACCTGCTTCTGCTATTCGTTCTGATATGTCGCATGTTATTGATGATGACACTTCTGCTATGCATGATACTTATGATGAAACTGCTTCTATGCCTAATACTACTGTGCCCCTTAGTGAGTTTCTTGATGAACAAATTGCTAGGGCTAGAGAAAAAGAAATTATTGAATCTGAATACGATGGTGATAGTGATGATGAAAATATGCCAGTTATTCCTAAGGGCTATCTTTTTGATATGGAATCCTCTGCCGCTATTTTTGCTTGCAAAGATAGATATGAGCTTAAGAGGTTATTAATTAAATGGAACAAAGAATCACTTAGAGATAAAATGAGACCCGACCCTGCTTTTGCTACTTCACCTATATGTGTTCCTGATAAGGATTATGAATTCTCTGTTGATCCTGATATAATTACTTTGGTTGAATCTGATCCGTTTTATGGCTATGAATCTGAAACTGTTGTGGCACATCTTACTAAGTTAAATGATATAGCTGCCCTGTTCACTAATGATCAGAGATCATGTTACCTTTATATACTTAAAATATTTCCGTTCTCATTAAAGGGTGATGCTAAGATATGGTTTAATTCTCTTGATCCTGGTTGTGTGCGTAGTCCCCAGGATATGATTTATTACTTCTCTGCTAAATATTTCCCTGCTCATAAGAAACAAGCTGCTTTGAGGGAAATATAGAACTTCATGCAAATTAAAGAAGAGAGTCTCCCACAAGTTTGGGGGAGGCTTCTCAAGTTACTAAATGCTTTGCCTGATCATCCTCTTAAGAAACTTGAAATACTTGATATCTTTTATAATGGACTAACCGATGCTTCCAGAGATTACCTGGATAGTTGTGCTGGTTCTCTTTTCAGGGAAAGAACATCGGATGAAGTTGAAATTCTATTGAATAATATGTTGACAAATGAAAATAATTGGGCACCTCCTGAGCTAGCTCTGGAGCCATCTCCTGCTCCAATTACTAAGCCTATTCCTAAACCAACTCTGAAGAAGAGAGGTTTCCTATTTCTCAGTCCCGAAGATATGCAAGAGGTAAAGAAATCTATGAAATAAAAAGGTATTAAAGCTGAAGACGTTAAGAATTTACCTCCTGTTGGGAATATTACTATTGGGCGTAAACCAGTCTATGTGGGCCGGATTAACTTCATCAGTAACTCAAGAGTGTTAAAGCCCAAGAAGATAGATGAGGGCCTGAGGCCCATAGTCGGTTTAAGACTTGTAGCCGTAAACCGACATCTGTATGTAAAATTGTATTGTAAGATAGGAATAAGGAGAGACCAACCCGGATACGAATATGAACCGGTGTTAGGACTCTGTGAACCGATGGGCGTCACCCGTATATATAAGGGGACGAACCAGCGGTGGTTTAGAAGGACAGAGAACAGCTCGAGACTTAGGCGAAGCTTGTTTGCTCCCTAGTCATCGAAACCTCATCAATCCCATCACAACTAGACGTAGGCTTTTACCTTCATCGAAGGGGCCGAACTAGTATAAACCCTCTTGCGTCCCTGTGTCCGCTTTAACCCCTTCGAGCTAACCCATTGCGATGGCCTCACGACTAAGTCCTTTCTCTAGGACATCTGCCGTGACAAAACCACGACAGTTGGTGCCCACCGTGGGGCTATCGCACGATGGTTTCAAGTTCTTGGAGGGCCGCTTTGAAAGACTTGAGGGCTACGCTGTGGGCCGGATGACTAAGAGTCGTCGCGGCAAGCTCTACATCGACGATGCAGGCTGGGGCCCCGAGGCCGGCTCAGTTGAGTACGGGTACCGGGTCCCCTTTGGTGGCATACACGTTTTCATCGGCAAGATCGGTGAACCGGGCCCTGAGCCGGACATCTGCACCGACCCCGTCGAAACGGCTCAGCGTGCGGGATTCACCCGGGTTAAACCGGCCGTGAAGCATGCCTTCGTGGGAGTCATCCATGGAGGAACTTATGAGGATGGATCAGAATCTCGCGGCGAGACCGTCGTTTATTCCGGCGATGAGTCATCAACCGGAGAAACCGAATCTCTATATCAGCTACAAGATGGCCAGAATGGGGGCTGTTCCGATGGCGACAGTATTCCGGACCCCTCTGATCTACCCAACCGAGTTGGAATATTCATGGACGGCACACAAGAAGCGCTTCATTCTTCGACCGCTGCGCCAATAACCTCTGGTTCAGTAGCGGCGACGGCTACCGGGGCAGGAGGCTCTGTACGCCCGCCGGCTCAAGTTCTATCAGATCTATTTGATGCATTGGCTGTGCTTATGGCAGAAGCTAACCCAGCGGATCAGGACATCCACAACACGGAGATTGCAAAGGTGAGGGAACAGATCACCCAGGCCAAGGCGGACCTGGTAGCTGAGAATGCCAGGATGACCGCAGAGCGGGCCGCTTTAGACGCACAAGCCTACAGGCTCATGTTGGACCAGAACGCGTCGCATGAAGTCATGAAGAGGAAGTACCGATCCCGTTTGCCTTCGGTTTTCAAGGCCAGAGACCTTTTCAACACCCCAGGAGCAGGAACTAGCAATCCGCTGGAGGTAAACCGGGCGGAAGCTCCTGGGACCGGCGCGCCGGTTCAGCCCCGTCTGATGGATCTGCCTCGTCAAAACACTGTTATACCTCAAGCTGTTTCAACACCTTCGGGTCACTACTCCAACCCGATGGACAATCTCGTTGCCGCTGCTGCACGGCTGGAGGCCATTCCAATTGAAGGTGACTCGCCGCAGGCGGTAGAGACGCGACGGGTCAAGGAGCTTCTTAGGACAGCTTTGGTCCAATAGGAAGCATACTCGTACAGCCGCGACCGGATCCACTCGACCCCTCGCCCAAGCCGGAGCTATAGCAGGCATATGGATGAACCGGCAGTGTCAAGTAATGAACGACATGGAGCACCCTGCGGCAACAACCCGGTGGGTGGTGCTGATAACGCTCAGGAAGTGGTGGACCGGGCCTGAGCGCGCAGGGAGGCCGAGTTAGCCGCACAGTATCAGGCTCGGCAGCTTACGCCGGTTTGTCCAACTATCTCGGTCGAACCTGGTGTTACTTCTAGTTCTTTGGGGGTGCCTTGCCTTGTCCCCGCTTTACGCAATGTGCGCCTGCCCAAGGATTTCAAAGGCCCGCGCAAGGTACCAAATTACACGGCGGATCAACCTCCAGAGACATGGGTGGAGAGCTATGAGATGGCCATGGAGATGCTTGATGTGGATGATGCGGCATGTGCGAAATACTTCACCATGATGCTCGAAGGAACGGCCCGTACTTGGCTAAAAAGCTTACCGGCCAATTCTATCAGTTCATGGGCCCAATTACGAGCCCGGTTTATCAGTAATTTCAAGGATACATGTAAGCAGCCTATGTCGATAGTGGACTTAGCTGCCTACATCCAGGAGGAAGGAGAATCGACGACTCATTGGGTGCGCCGGGTCTCACAAGTGTTGCATTCATCAGACCGCATCAACGCTGACACTGCAGTCATAACCCTAGAAGGCAACTGCCGGTTTGGGCCCCTAAAGCTGAAGTTGGGACGGACAAAGCGCCATTGCACTGACATGGGTACCCTCATGGATGCTTTGGTAAAGTATGCTGATTCTGATAGTACCAAGGATCCCGAGTCTGATGATGACAAGGCAGGGAAGGGAAAGAGGAACAGCAACTCCAAAGGTCAGCAGCATCACTCGGCAGGCAATGGTAGCGGAGGCAAGCGTAAAGCGGATGGTAACATGGACTTTGTGGCTAATACCAACGCGCAGGACAAGGGCCAGCGACGCAAGGGTAAACCGCCAAATCGCAGTTGGGCACCCAACCCTAACCCGGACCGCCTAAATTATCTACTGAACCAGCCCTAGCCAAGACATGGGACGAAGGAGGTGCCAGCAAACCACCTTTGGAAGGATTGCTACATTATGCAAGAGTTCAAGAATTCTAATGCTTTCCGGTATAATCACGGCTCCGACGGTGGCTCAGGATCTGGGCCGGGATACGGTGGAGGAAATTCCATTTCAGGATTTAACGGTAATCCGGGCGGACATAACAATCAAAATAATCAGAACAACCAGGGTGGTTACAACCAACAGCAGCAACAGTCGGGTTACCAGAGCAACCCAAACCAGTTGAATAGTGGGCAGTACCATGTCTTCACCACTAGCTTGGACAAGCGAGACCGGAAGGTTCAGAGGCAGGCAGTCAACTCTGTTGAACCGGCCGTGCCCCGTTATCTACGCTGGTCTGAACAGCCAATCATATGGAGCAGAGAGGATCACCCTCCCCAGGTTGATAATCCGGGTCAGTTGGCTCTGGTGGGGGCGCCTCAGGTGGGAGGTTACAAGTTCACCAAGGTGCTCATGGATGGAGGGAGCAGCATTAATATCTTGTACTATGAGACCTTCCGTCGTATGGGACTAACAGATAAAAATCTCAAACAGTCCAATACGGTGTTCCACAGTGTGGTACCTGGCAAGTCAGCATATCCTGTTGGTAAGACAGCTCTGGAAGTGGCCTTTGGAGATGATCATGATTCCAGGTCAGAAACATTGACGTTTGAAGTGGTGAAAATCCTAAGTCCATATCACGCCCTGTTTGGGCGACCGGCCTACGCCAAGTTTATGGCACAACCCTGTTATGTGTATTTGCAGCTCAAGATGCCGGGTCACAAGGGGACAATAACGGTTCACGGAAGCCGTAAAATCGCTTTGGAGTGCGAGGAAGGAGATGCGGCCTACGCAGAGTCGGTTTGTGCCACCGAGGAGCTGAAGTATTATAAGGACAATGTTGATCCAGCGGACATGACTCCATTAAAGAAGCCAACTACGGAGCATGACCCGGCCCTAAAGTTCAAATCGGCAGCTGAAACTAAGCTTGTTGACTTCGTACCTGGCGATTCGTCTAAGCAGTTCAGCATCAGTGCCAACTTGGATCCGAAATAGGAAAGCGCGCTCATCGAGTTCATCCGTGAGAATCGGGACATTTTTTCATGGAAGCCCTCTGACATGCCAGGTGTACCAAGGCAACTCGCTGAGCACACCCTTAATGTGGATCCTAAATACAAACCGGTGAAACAGTTCCTCCGCCGGTTTAACGAAGAAAGACGCAAGGCGATTGGAGAAGAGGTAGCCAGGCTCTTAGCAGCTGGCTTTATTATTGAAGTTTTCCACCCTGTGTGGCTTGCCAATCCGGTGCTGGTCCTTAAGAAAAATGGCACCTAGCGCATGTGTGTGGATTACACAGATCTTAATAAGGCTTGTCCAGCAGATCCTTTTGCCCTCCCCCGTATTGATCAAATTATTGATGCTATGGCGGGTCGTGAGCGTTTGAGTTTTTTGGATGCATATTCTGGCTATCATCAGATCAAAATGGCAGTTAAGGACCAGGAGAAGACGGCATTCATAACTCCCTTTGGAGCCTTCTG
The DNA here is from genome assembly GCF_003073215.2 of Triticum urartu. Lineage (NCBI taxonomy): Eukaryota > Viridiplantae > Streptophyta > Magnoliopsida > Poales > Poaceae > Triticum > Triticum urartu. The sequence continues at coordinate 517,031,057 of NC_053023.1, forward strand.
CTATGTGTCTACGCCCTTTGGGCTCAAGAGTGCCCAGGCAACTTATCAACGGTGTGTACAAAATTGTCTTCACAAGCAGATTGGCCGTAATATACATGCTTACGTGGATGATATCGTGGTTAAGTCAAGGGAGAAGGAGACTCTGGTTGACAACTTGAAGGAAACCTTTGATAACCTGAGGACGTACAAGATGATGCTTAATCCGGCCAAGTGTGTCTTTGGTGTACCGGCAGGCAAGTTATTGGGTTTTCTGGTGTCCAATAGGGGAATCGAGGCTAATCCGGAGCAGATCACAGCCATCACCTCCCTGGCTAAACCGAAGTGTATCAATGATGTTCAATGCCTGGCAGGCCGGATTGCCGCGTTAAGCCGGTTTATCAGCCGCCTTGGTGAGAAGGCAATCCCTTTGTATCAGATGTTGAAGAAGACGGATCAATTCGTCTGGAGTTCTGCTGCTGATAAAGCATTTGAGGACTTAAAGCGGCAATTGGCCAATCCACCTGTGCTCGCCGCTCCCATTGACAAGGAGCCATTGCTGCTATATGTTGCTGCTAATGCTCGTGCGGTCAGTGTGGCTATTGTGGTGGAGCAAAAAGAGGCAGGCAAGGAGCATCCGGTTCAACGTCCGGTCTATTATATCAGCGAGGTACTCATTGAGTCCAAGCAAAGGTATCCGCATTGGCAGAAGCTGGTATATGGAGTTTTTATGGCAAGCCGGAAGCTTAAGCAATACTTCCAAGGGCACCCCATTACGGTGGTCAGTTCTGCTCCCTTGGGGGATATCATCCAGAACCGGGAAGCGACTGGCCGGATTGCCAAGTGGGCTATAGAGCTTGGGCCGCACGGGTTGAAGTATGTGCCTCGGACGACGGTTAAGTCTCAAGCACTTGTTGATTTCATCAATGATTGGACGGAACTGCAAGCACCTGAAGAAAAGCCGGATCACACATATTGGACCATCCATTTTGATGGATCCAGGCAATTGGAAGGCTCGGGGGCTGGAGTCGTATTAACTTCCCCACGAGGTGATAAGTTTTGTTACGTTCTCCGCTTAATGTTCCCTTGTACTAACAATGCAGCTGAGTATGAAGCCTTGCTCCATGGTCTCCGGATGGCTAAGGAGATGAATCTAAGTCGAGTTAAGTGCTTCAGTGACTCGGACCTCGTGGCTCAACAAGTGTCTGGCACTTGGGATTCCAAGGACCCACTCATGGCAGCATATCGTCGTGAGGTGGATATTGTTGCAGGTCACTTTAAAGGCTATCAGGTGGACCACGTGGACCGACGGAAGAATGAAGCGGCGGACGCTTTAAGCCGGCTGGGCTCTCAGCACAAACCGGTCCCGCCCAATGTTTTTCTGGATGTGCTGCACAACCCGTCGGTCAAGCTCCCTGGTGAAGCGGATTTGGCTATTCCTGATCCGGAGGCTCAATTGGTGGCAGCTCTTCATGTCATTCTGGATTGGACGCTTCCTTACCTGGCGTACATGAACCGGGGCGAGTTACCAGAGGATGAGACTCTGGCCCGACAGATAATCCGGTGGTCCAAGTCCATGACTATTGTCAATGGCGAGTTGCATCATTGCAGTGTATCAGGGGCATTTCAATGCTGTGTGTCTCCTGAAGAAGGCTGTGAAATTTTGCGTGAGATCCACGAAGGAGATTGTGGTCACCATGCCGGTTCAAAATCTTTGGTGGCTAAAGCGTTCCGCCATGGCTTCTATTGGTTAACTGCTCATGCTGATGCGGAGGATCTGGTCAGACGATGTGACGGTTGCCAAAAGTTTTCAAGACGTGCTCATGTGCCGGCTCAAGAATTGAGAATGATTCCAATTACTTGGCCGTTTGCGACTTGGGGGCTGGATATGGTTGGGCCTTTCAAAAGGTCCAAAGATAAGAAGACCCACCTCCTGGTGACGGTTGACAAGTTTACAAAGTGGGTGGAGGCAGAACCTGTTAGCAAGTGTGATGCGGCGACAGTGGTCCAGTTCATCAAAAAAGTGACTTTCCGGTTTGGCTTCCCACACAGTATCATCACAGATAATGGTACCAATTTGTCCAAGGGTTCCATGAAGGAGTTCTGCGAACGGGAGCACATCCGGCTTGACATTTCATCCGTAGCGCACCCACAGTCCAATGGTCAAGCAGAAAGGGCTAATCAAGAGATCTTGCGAGGCATCAAGCCCCGGCTTATGGTTCCTTTGCAGAGAACACCGGGTTGTTGGGTAGAAGAGTTACCATCTGTGTTATGGAGCATCAATACCACACCCAACAGATCAACAGGATACACACCATTCTTCATGGTCTATGGAGCAGAGGCGGTTCTCCCTAGTGATATCCGTCATGATTCACCTCGTGTGGCGGCTTATGTTGAAGCGGACAACGAGATAGCACAGCAAGATGCTTTGGACTGGTTGGATGAAGAGCGTGACATAGCAGCTGCTTGCTCGGTGATTTACCAACAGGATCTTCATCGTTATCACAGTCGCCGAGTTAGAACCAGAACCTTTCAAGAGGGAGATTTGGTGCTTCGGCTCATCCAAGATCAGACTGATATGCATAAGTTATCCCCGCCTTGGGAGGGACCTTTTGTGGTCAGCAAGAATCTGCACAACGGGTCATACTAGCTGATCGATATTCGAGAGCATAAAGACTCATGTACATCAGAGGAGGAGACCAACAGGCCGTGGAACATAGCTCATCTTCGGCCTTACTATACCTGAGCCATTGGCTCTACTTATGTACATATTACGACGATGTATATATTATGATTAATATAATAACCCGGAACCTCTGCTAAAGCGGGGTATCTGTTCTTTTACATCATGTGTGGTTACACGGAGTTGTTCTAATGCGGCCTCCGGTTTACCCCTTGAGTTAGCTTTTCAAAGCATCATGTAATATCACTTGGGGTTTGGTCGTATCCGAACCAATGCAACACCTTTTGATAGGCGAAAGCCACCAGATCACTTGGGGACATGGTCAAGTCTAAACCAGTCACGCCTCTTGATCGGCCTAAGGCCACAGAATCACTTGGGGGCTTGGTCGAACCCGAACCATTGCCACGCCTCTTGATCGGCATAAATGCCACGGTTTCATTTGGGGACCTGGCTGACTTGAACCATAGCTACACCTATCGGGAGCTTGGTCGTGTCCGACCATGGTAACGCCATCTGATCGGCTCAAATAAGCCTCTTTTTGCAAATGGTTTTATCATTGCCTTTGCTTCACAATTTTCTTTGATAGATATTTCTTTCTTTTTGTTGCGTTTTTTAAACCGACAAAGTTTTAAACCGGTTCAAAATGTCAATTGACGGAACACGGTCCATTTTTAATCCGGAGACTATTTGCCCAGTTTGATTTTTTATTAACATCCTATTACGGAGTAACACGGTGTTTTATTATAACCCGGCACGGTTTACATGGTAAACCGGCATTATATATATACAGGAGCTGCTATCTCCTCCAACAGTGTGGGTTTATAAACCTCCGCTTCCAGATTGGCCAAGCCAACTTCATGCCCAACGATGGGAGGTATTATGTATCCCAAAGATTTGATCATATGCTTAAATTTCAGATATTTTGATTTCACATATGCAGACATCATACTCCGCCTGACGGTACAACCGCGGTGGCACTTTAAGATTTTTTGTATTGCAGAAAATACTTTGGAAAGTTCATCACCCAAAGGAAGAACAAGTTGCAGTAATTATGCACGAAGGCATATCAAAATCAAGAGTATCGGCTAGCCTATTACAAGGCAACACGGTGCCCAAAATAAGATCATTGTTTTTTCGCAAAGGAGAAGCAGTTTAAACCGGCTTCCGGTTCAAGCTTGGTCACCAGCCTGGCCTGATGGTTGTGGGTCATCCCGCGCCGCTTCAACTTCAGCTTCTCTACCCAGCGGCTGGAAATCAACAGTTGTCCAGTCGATTCCCATTAATGCTTGAAAGACAGCTTCATCATGGATCAGCAACGACGGTTCAATATCGGGAGCATAAGTATGCTTACGGATTGGAGGGATAAGATTTTCCGCTTCAGGAATTGGTGCAACTACTCGCTTGTTTTGGTTGTCATAGTGGGCTTGATAATGAGACAAGTCTGCTTCTTCAACCAATTGACAAGCTAGCGGATGCACCTCCCGGTTTATTGCTCACAGATCCGCTTCACTAAACTCTGACCCGTCTTCCTTCAAGCTGGGATAGCGCTGAGCCGCTTCAACAGGATCAAAATCTGGCACCCAAGCTTTTGCCCGGATTAAGGCATTGATCGCACCGGTTCGAGCAGCAGATTTCTTCAGCTCTTCAACCCGGGTAGGAAGCATCGACAGTCTCTTCAGAGTGTCCTGAATCAAAGTGGGCGCCGGATTGTTGTGGGATGCAGTAGAGATGATCCGCTGTGCACCAGTGTACAGTTGTTCGATCAATGTGTAGGCGGCTTTCAATTTCTTCCGCACATCTGACCCCAAGTGACCAATGCGTGTCCCTGAAATATTACAAAGGGTTAACAAACCGGCAGCTCTATAAGACGGCCGAATCAATCCAGAAATCAAACCAGCTTACCAAAGATACAGCGGTCATGGCATGCACTTGCCGCTTTATGCTGGTCAGTTCGTCCACCACCGGTTTTAGTGCAGCCTCGGCATCTTCTGCTCGTTTGGTTAAAGCGGATTTTTCAGTGGCCCAATCCGCCTGCTCCTTCTTGAAGCCCTCCTTAAGCTGTTCCATGGCGCTTAAAGCGCTGGTTAATACTGCTGCTACAACCTTGATTACCTAAAGTCCCGGTTTAACTACACTAAGTTGAACCGGCCCTTGGGGGCTATATCAGCAAATTTAGAAAACATTGAAGTCTGCATTGACAAGTCCCGGTTTGAACGGAGATTCTAAACCGGCCCTTGGGGGCAAGGAGAGTTGACAGATTGAAGTACATACGCAGATAAGCATATGGAAGTTACCTCATATTTCTCTTTCATCATATTAACCAGACCAGCTTCATAGTCACGGCTGGTGTACAGTCGGTTCAGATAGCCAGAATGGAGATCTTGGGCATTCCATTTTCCCTTGCCAATGGCAGCAAATTCTTCCTTGGCAGTGTGTCTGGATAAAGCAACGGGATTGCCTGGCTCTGTGCGACCAATGCCAGTAATGACAACCTCATCATCCTTGGCATCGCCGGTTTGCACTGGGGCCGTTGGCTTATCAGTAGGCTTTGATGGACTAGTGGATTTCTCAATCCGGATGGGGCTTGTGGCCTGGTTGACAGGGCCTGAGGTGTCAATAGGCCTTTCTTCAGCAATAAATCGTCATCCTGCTGTGGTGGATCATTGGGTATATCTTCATGAATAGTCGCTTCAAGATCTGGTGTTTTACCCGGTTCAGGGACGGCGTCCTCCCCGACCGCTTTATCCAGGCGAGCCTTCTTGCTCGGCCTAGGCTTGGCCCTGAAAGGAATAAAAAAGTCAAATACAGCATATGTTCCAAGGTGATGTACCAGAAATATTATGATAAGTATAACTTACCCAAGCACCGTTTTGAGCGGTGGCAGCTGAGTAGCCGATGACTTGCCAGAGGATGAGTGGGAAGTAACCTGATAATCGGAGTCAGATGGATTAAGAGATTGACGAAAATAGCCCGCTTTAGGACAAGCACTGACAAGCAAATTAGAGACCTCTGAACGGCGTTTCCGAACCGGACTGTTCGGTAAACCGGCGGAGGTAACAACCTGGCCGCTGTTCCGGGTTGTGCGGCGAGCTTCGTGCTGTTGGGTCTTCATAAGAAATTTGGGATCCAAGTAAGCAAGAGGATGAGAAAATTTAACCTTCCGGTTTGCCTGACGGATTTTTAGCAAAGGCAAAGGGTTTGAATCGGAAGAGAGAGTAATTACCTCTGCAGCATCAGCATGGCTGGTTTCGGCATCATCCTAACAAATATCATCATCAATAAGGCGTGTGAAAAATAAGCCAAGTGAGTCAATCTCTACCTCAAGGTCCAGATTACCCACATCATCATCAGCGGCCGGATCAGAAGTTGCAGTGGTTTTCTTCTTATGAGCAGGCCGTTTCACGACTTTAGTCTTTGGCCGGGTTGGTCTTTCCGGTTTGTCTGTTTTTTCTGGCTTCTCCTGTGGAAGCTTCTTGCTCCAAAACGGATCATTGCCCTGTTTAAACAGACATTGATATTAAACAATGACCAGATATATCAATAACAGGTTCAGTAAAAAGAAAAATCAAACTCTTACAGCTGGCGGTTTGTTGGTGGCACAGAAGGGAAGCCGGCCGGTTTGAGCACAGATGTGTTCCGGTTCATTCAGCATTTTATTCACAGCCTCTGTGATTTCTTCGTCGGTGAGCTGGATGTTAGCATGTCGCAGTGGGTCATCAACACTGCCAGTATACTCGCACATCAAAACGAAGCGCTGACTAAGGGGCAGTATGCTCCATGATATCCAACAGCGAGCGAGATCAACCCCTGTTAAACCGTTGGCCATGAAGGCTCTGAGCTTGGATAGTTGAGGAGCGTATTTGCTTCTCTCCTTGGCAGTCAATCTTTGCGGAAAGGGGTGTGTATTGCTAAGACGCTCCGGACGAAAGCCAGGCAAAGGATTTTCATCAGCAGGGGAGGTGTCTTTGCAATAGAACCGTGTTTGATTCCACTCTTTGGGGTGGCTGTGCAGTTTGGCGGGAGGGTATGTGACCTATTTCCTTTTCTGAATCGCCACACCACCCAATTCCGTATTGGAACCGTCAGTAAACTCAGTGCGGCGGTTTAGATGGAAGCAGTCTCTGAACAACTCAACTGTGGGCTCCTCTTGAAAGAACACCTCACAGAGCACTTGGAAGTGACACATGTTTGTAACAGAGTTGGGGCCAGTGTCTTGTGGGCGGAGTTGAAAATTGGCTAAAACATCCCGGTAAAATTTAGAACCGGGCGGCTTAAAGCCCCGGGCTAAGTGATCTACGAAAACGACGACCTCTCCTTCTTGAGGTGTGGGAGGGCATTCTTTGCCAGGGACCCTCCAATGGATGGTATTTTTGCTGCCTAAGGCGCCGACCAGGACTAAATTGTTCAGTTGAGTCTTTGTGATGCGAGAAGGAACCCAGTTGCACTCATATACTTGCTTGGCCATGATGAAATCTACAAGATAGGTGATTCCGGTTCAAGAATGCATTGGTTAAAGTACACTGGTATGTACAATGTTAAACCGGAGACAGCTCTATCTAAACCGGAGTTTTATGAAGCAACAGCATCTGGCGGTTCAACAAGGGGACTAATGGTATATACTGGTTTGTTAATTTTTTCTACACCAAGTTAAACCGCCGGATCTAAGCATTGAAACAGTTGAGATTGCGGATGGGTAAGTGTACAGAAACAGATTTCACAAGATTTCTCTACAGCGATGGATCTGAAGCAAGCTCAGAAAAGAAGGAAAATATTCAAAAGCTCAAAGGAGAACAGTATTGAATCAATGGGCGGAAATATATGTGAGATCTATGGTTTTAGGCATGAAACTAAAGGCGGATACTAAAAGTTATCACTACACAGAGAAGGGCTTCACAGATGTATCCAGGAGCTAGCATACGAACATGAACAGGTGATGAACACAGCAAGAACACGAATCCCTAGAACAGATCTATGTTGAGAAGAGCAGAAGACCTACCAAAGCTGAGGAAGATGCGGAAGGTCGCCGCAGTTTTCTGGTACGCTCAGGTTGATGCAGCGGCCAAAGTCGATGCAGAAGACGACGGCGGCGGCGGAGCTCTGAGACTGGCGATGCGAGGAAGACGAAGAGGAAGGGCACGAAGGGGAGAAAAGAAATGACCCTTCAGCCCTATTTATAAGGCAAAAAGACATGTGTCAGGCGCGTGAATCCAGGAACCGAAAATTTCGGAAGCGGAGCTGTAGCCTCGGTTGTTGTGAGTTTATTAAACAAGGAGATATCATGGATGTTTTCTTTATGACATATGACGTCACCTCGGCTTACAGCAACTGGAGAGGATGACATCATGGCGGTTCAGCAACTACGAGAAGATGTTGAAGATGAAGATTTTCCTAAGGATTGACATGAACCCGTTCAAATCAATCTGGGGCCTAATGTTGGGAATATTACTATTGGGCGTAAACCTGTCTATGTGGGCCGGATTAACTTCATCAGTAACTCAAGAGTGTTAAAGCCCAAGAAGATAGATGAGGGCCGGAGGCCCGTAGTCGGTTTAAGACTTGTAGCCGTAAACCGGCATCTGTATGTAAAATTGTATTGGAAGATAGGAATAAGGAGAGACCAAGTCGGTGTTAGGACTCTGTGAACCGACGGGCGTCACCCGTATATATAAGGGGACGACCCGACGGCGGTTTAGAAGGACATACAACAGCTCGAGACTTAGGCGAAGCTTGTTTGCTCCCTAGTCATCGAAACCTCATCAATCTCATCACAACTAGACGTAGGCTTTTACCTTCATCGAAGGGGCCGAACTAGTATAAACCCTCTTGCGTCCCTATGTCCACTTTAACCCCTTCGAGCTAACCCGTTGTGATGGCCTCACGACTAAGTCCTTTCTCTAGGACATCTGCCGTGACAAAACCACGACACCTCCTATTGAAGAAATACATGGTCTTAATTCACCTCCTGTTGAAGAAACATATGATCTTAATTATTTATTTACTGAAGAACCTCCTGATCCCGATATCCCGACACAGGTAGTAAAGGTAAATTCTCTCTATAGATATGATAAAGCTGAAGTCCCTCCTACTAAAATTGCTAGTCAGCCCTTGGATGAGTTTGATAACTTTATGTTCAAGCAAGACGACTTCAATGCTTATTTTGGTAGACAATTAAAAGAAAATGCTTATATGATTAGGCGCTTGGGTGATTATATGGCTGATATTAAAGGTGAACTTAAACTTGTTAGCAAACATGCTTCTATGGTCACCACTCAAGTAGAACAAGTACTTAAGGCTCAAAAAGAAGTGCTTGATGAAATGAATAGTAAGAAAAATGATTATGCTGTTAGAGTGGCTACTAGAACTGGTTGAATGACTCAGGAACCTTTGTATCCTGAAGGCCACCCTAAGAGAATCGAGCAAGATTCTCCAAGAAATAATATTGATGTTCCTAGTTCTTCTAAAAAGAAGAAGAAGAAGAAGAAGAAGAAGAAGAAGAAGAAGAAGAAAAATGATAGAACTGTGCAAACTTCTAGTGAACCTATTGCTGAACCACCTGATAATCCAAATGATATTTCTATGTCTGATGCTGAAACACAATCTGGTAATGAACATTAACCTAGTAAAAATATTAATGATGATGTTCATGATGATGCTCAACCTAGTAATAGTAATGATGTAGAAATTGAACCTGCTGTTGATCTTGATAACCCACAATCAAAGAATCAACGTTATGATAAAAGAGATTTTATTGCTAGGAAACATGGTAAAGAAAGGGAACCTTGGGTTCAGAAACCCATGCCTTTTCCTCTGAAACCATCCAGGAAAAAGGATGATGAGGATTTTGAGCGCTTCGCTGAAATGATTAGGCCTATCTTTTTGCGTATGAGATTAACTGATGTGCTCAAAACAAATCCTTATGCTAAATATATGAAGGATATCATTACTAATAAAAGAAAGATACAGTAACAATGATCATGCTAAGGTGCGAGGATGGCTTGCGGACTCCTTGGCGATCGCCACCTCTCCGGTGATCTCCTCCCCTAGCCACTAAAATTCCTCTTCTCTCCACTAGATCTCTCCGGCGCACTGAGATCTACCTTCTAATACCCATCTCCATGGGTTCTGATGTCGGATCCACCCTTGGCTTGGATTTCTCCAAGGGCTTGGTTTTTGCGGAAAAGGTCTTTCAATCTACTGGTTTTACGGTACATCCCATGGATGACACGGGCTTCTTCACCATGGTAATCTCTTTTGGGCGGCATGTTTTTCGTTTGCATGAAGATTCAGTAGCAGCAACAATTGAGGCGGCCATTGGGGGTTCTACAATTGAGTACATGGTTTTTCCGCTCAAGGATAAGGTTTTTGGCTTTCAAGTTTCCTGTAAGGCTGTGGCTATGATCGTTCTTCAGCTCCGTTCTTATTCTTGTGATCATTTTAAATGTTACTTCCATCTTTGGGGTCATGGGGGCCCAAATTGGGGCCATGAGTTCAAGCTTTGGAAGTTGGAATGTGATGCAGAATGGGTTCTTCTTAGTCCTTCCAAACGTCGAGCTGCCCTTGGCATGCTAGCCATGCATTCCAAGCCCCAAAAGTCCTCGGTAAGATCTACTCATGCCCAAGCCAAGAAGCTTTCTTTTTCAACGTTCCAGAGTTATCCTGCTTGCCGTGGTTATCGTTATCCAGCCACACAGGACTGTATCCAAACTATTTAAGATGCGGGGTATACTCTCCCGGATCATGAAAGGGTGGTCATCCATCCCCCGCCGCCGGCTGAGCTCCGGTGGACGTCAACCTCTCCATCCATATCTTTCGGCACGGTTGGGAACCTCCCTCCTAATGCGACTCGGACGCCGTCTATCTCGGGCGGGAATTATGATTCTTCGAATGTGGACGTGTCCTCTCATGTTGGGCCGTCATCTACACGTGCCGCGGATCAAGTTGGGCCGGTGTTATCTTCTGGGCCTTCCACTATTCCTTCCTCTCAACAAGCTGCAGTGGATTTTGATAATTTGGTTTCAGATATGGTGGATGAAATCTTAACATGTCAAAAATGTTTGCGCAAGGGCCATTTTGCTACGACGTGCACGTCCGGGTTACACTGTAACTCGTGTCTGCGGGTGGGGCTTGTTGCAAAAGATTGCAACCGGTTTGCACAGATCTTGGGCTTGGTTTGGAAACCGAAACCTGGTAACGTTGCAACTTCCGAGGATCCCTCAGCTCCCATCGAGAATATCTCTCTGACGCAACTTTTACCAAACATGGACTCCTCTTGCACTTCTGCATTAACTCTTTCGCCCCGTTCCATCAGCCATGGTCCCAAAACACCTTCGACTGCACCGCCGGAAACCCCACCTCCGCCGGAGTCCTCGCCGTCTGCTGCTAGCTCGGGACGTGCCTCTCCGATGGCAAATTTTCACCTTGACCCTCTGCTCTATGTGCCGGCAGGGCACCACATTGTGGATGGCGGTGAGGCTCGGGTGCCGCGAACCTTCGTGACGCCACATACCCCAATTGTGCGTCGCCATGAGGAGTTCATGCTGGCCGAGGTAATGCCCATCCCCCCTCCTGATCAGATTGGGGTTGCTAGGGAGGAAGTCGTCCAATGGCTACAAGCTCATGGGATTTTGGTGAGGTCTGCTCAACCTTGGATTAGATCGGTGGGTCTTTTTGAGTTACGGGATGCTGCTGTCAGATTTTCACTTCTTCAGATGCCGCCTCAGCCCCTGGGTAATGATCGTTTTGTTCAGTTTATGAAGCATGATGAGGGGGAATCTTTTAGAGGTGTTCAGGGTTTCCGACAGGGTTTGCTTATGTTTTTGGGGATTCCGCTTGATCTTCGCAATGAGAATGGTCTTCGGGCAGCAGTTAACACCTTTGGGAAGTTTCATCATTGGATTAGTGAGGACCCATATCTTGTGCGCTCCTTGGTCTTTGCATCTTTGCCCGAGGATATTCTTGTGCCCAGGGACGTGGTGTTCATGGAGTATGCAGCCTGGGGTGGTGCCAGAGTGTCTTGGATGGCACCATTGTACATTCTAGGTGCCAATTTCGCCGAACAAATGCCCCAAGATGAGGACTGGATGCCCATCAATGGCAACCCTCATCCGCTGCCTGGAGTGCCCTTTCCAGAAATGCCACCTTTTGTCCTGCCTCCATTCCCTGCTTTGGGATGGAATGATGTGCCACCACCGCCGCCTGCTCCTGCCCATGATCAAGAGGACAACTGGGGCAACTGGGATGAGCCTGCTGTGGAACCAGTTGTGGAGGACCAAGAGTCCATGGTTTTCAATGTTTCGGCACAGCAAAGCTCTACTCAGCCAAGTTCAGACGTGCAGCTTCAGGAGCCGCCTGCAGTTATTGGTAGAACTGCAACGGAAACCCGAAGTAACCCGGAGAACATTGCCAAGGACGTGGAAGATGCTAGCAATTGGGCGATCGTGGTTTATCAACCCCCAGTTATTGATGTTCAGGCCCTTGCTCAACCTGTATTTAAGGTTCCTTTTGGACCCCCTCTGCCTCCTGAAATGATATGGAAGCGTTCTTTTGAGAATTTGCTGAATGCACCAGTGGTGTTTGAGGTGCCGAAGCCTCTAATGCTTAAGCCCTTGTCGCCAGTCAAGAGAAGATGGAGCCTTGCTTTTCAGCCTGATGATCTTCCTTTGCTGACGTGGAACGAGCCGGAGCTGGTTAGACCTGTGGCAAGAGCTCTTTTTGCAGATGACGCGGGTGAAGCTATGCCTGCTGTTGTCCCCCCTCCACCTATGTGCGCAAGACCAAGGAGACCTCATAAAACTCTGGCGCCAACACCTCTGGTTCAAACGTCTGTTCACAGATGTACCAGAAGCTCGGCCCAGCGTGATGGGTTTAAGCCCACTTTCCATGAGCTGGTGCTACAGCCCAAGAAGAAGAAGCCCAAGGCTAAGCCCATTCCTGCTGAGAGGCCCATCACCACTGCATATGGAGATGTCCCTCCTCCCACTCCTGTCAGTCATCTGCAAGCTCTTGGCAAGGAGTTAGACATTGATGCAGCTCTGCTCACTGAGGATGCACTTATGGTGGACCCTTCTGCCGCAACCAACCAAGCTCCTAATGCATAGTGTGCTATCCAAATGCTGGGTTTTGCAAGCCCCAAAATTTGCTCCCTGCATGTCTTTACTTTCTGAATTTTGGATATGTAATAATTTTGGTTCAGAACTTGATGTGGCTTTTGGACATATGGCATTGTGTGCTGTGTGGTTTGGAGACCTGTTTATGATCTTTATCTATGAATTCTCAATGTAAAAGCTGGAATGTCCTGTGCTGGAATGTCAGGGGTTTGAACTCTGAAACTAGGCAAAGAGCTGTCAGGCAAAAGATCGATGAAAGTCACTGTGCAATTGCATGTTTGCAGGAAACTAAATGTGCTTCTTTTGACTCCAGATCAGTTAAAAGTTTTTGTCCTAAAAGATTTGACAGTTTTTCTTTTGCTCCTTCTTTGGGGGCCTCTGGTGGAATCATAGTTGTTTGGAACTCCTCTGTTCTTGAGGGGACCTTATTGGAAATTCAACAATTTGCAGTAGTAGTTGAGTTTGTCTCCAGACAAAATAATGAGAGGTGGACTCTTGTTGCTATTTATGGTCCTTGTCAGGGGGAAGCTAGGGATAATTTTGTTACTTGGTTATACCACCTGAATATTCCAGTGGATGAAAATTGGCTGCTCCGGGGGGATTTCAATTTTATGCGCTCGCTGGATAACAGAAATTTCCCTAGAGGGGACCTGAATTACATGTTTATCTTCAATGAAATTATAGGTCACTTGGGACTTTTGGAATTGCCCATCAAAGGTAGATCATACACTTGGTCTAATATGCAGGATACTCCCCTCCTTGAGCAGCTAGATTGGTTTTTCACTTCTGTTGATTGGATATCTGACTATCCCATGACTGAGGTGACGCCCCTTGCAAAAACTGCATCTGACCATGTGCCATGTGTGGTTTCCATCAAAACTTCTATCCCCAAGTCTAACATTTTTAGATTTGAGAACTACTGGTTAGAGCTTGAGGGTTTCATGGACTGTGTTGCCTCTTCATGGCAAAGAACTTCTAGAAAGGGACATATCACAGCTAGAATAGCTGACAAGTTCAAATCCCTGCGAATGTGTCTCAAAAGATGGCAGATGAACATCTCCAAACTGAAAATGCTTGTTTGTAAATGTAATAAGGTTATTCTGTTACTAGATGAACTTGAGGAGCTCAGACCATTGTACAGGCATGAATCTAATTTTCGAAGAGTGGTTAAAAATCATGTGGAAAAGTTACTTCACCTTCAATGGCTTTATTGGAAAAAGAGATATACTATCAGATATATTAAAGTGGGTGGAGAAAACACCAAGTTCTTTCATGCTATGGCTACTGAGAGGCATAGAAGGAACTCTATTGCTAGCTTAAAGCTACCTGATGGCACTGTGGTATCTGATCACTCTCAAATGGAGGGTATTATATGGAATTGTTTTAAAAATAGAATGGGCTCTTCAAGGGGCATCCACATGGGCTTTGATCTCTCCTCTTTAATTGTTCCAGTGGAGGGTTTGGATGTTCTCACTAAGCCTTTTGAGAAAGAGGAAATGGACAAGATTGTCAAACATATGCCAGTTGATAAAGCCCCGGGTCCAGATGGTTTTAATGGTCTTTTCTTCAAAAGGTGCTGGCACATTATCTCTCCAGATTTTTATGAACTGGCACAGGCTTTTTATGATGGTTCTGCTCATCTAGAGAACATCAATGATTCATATATCACTTTGGTGCCTAAGAAACACTCACCTGAGGAGGTGGGGGACTTCAGACCTATTTCTTTAACAGGAATGGGTCTTAAGTTCCTTTCCAAAATGGATGCCAATAGGTTCCAAGAGGTAATAATGCAGTGTATCCACAAAAACCAGTATGGATTTATAAAAAGCAGAACTATTCAGGACTGTATTGGATGGACTTTTGAGTACTTACACCAGTGTCATCAGTCCAAGAGGCCAATTGTCATACTTAAATTGGACTTTGAGAAGGCATTTGATTCTCTTGAGCATGAGGCAATTGTCCAAATCTTGAGATATAAGGGCTTCAATGAAAAGTGGATTCTTTGGATGAAACAGCTTTTGTCTACAGGTACATCATCTGTTCTGCTAAATGGTGTTCCTGGTAGGAAATTCATATGTAAAAAGGGTGTTAGGCAGGGAGATCCAGTCTCTCCCCTGCTATTTGTCTTAGCAGCTGACCTATTGCAGACTGTAATTAATGACATGTTCAGAAGGGGCATACTTCATCTCCCAATACCTTGTCATGACCAGGACTATCCTGTGATTCAGTATGCTGATGATACCTTGATCATCTTGCCTGCTAACAAGGCACAGTTAATTGCTTTCAAGGACATGTTAAAGGTCTTCTCTGGGTCTACTGGGCTTGATGTGAATTATCATAAATCCTTTATCATTCCCATCAATGTGGACACTGCTGTCATGGCAGATTTAGCTGCTGCTTTTGGATGTCAAATTGGGAAAATGCCTTTCACATACCTTGGACTGCCAGTAGGTACTACTAGGCCTAAAATGGTGGACTTCATGCCTCTGGTGGACTGCATGGAGAGAAGAATGACAGCTAGCTCCTCTTTCTTAAATCAGGGGGAGAGATTACAGTTTCTTAACTCTGCATTGTCTTCTATGCCTATCTTCTTTCTTTGTAGTTTGGCTGTCCCAGCTGGCATTCTAAAGCAATTGGAGAGAATTCAGAGACAATGCCTTTGGAGGAAAAATAGGGGTGAACCTGCTCCTTCTCTGGCTGCTTGGGACCTTATTTGCAGGCCAAAAAACAAGGGAGGCCTCGGTATTCTCAACCTGGGTGTTCAAAATGTGGCGCTATTGCTCAAACATGCCAATAACTTCCTCAATAAAAAGGATATACCTTGGGTGTCCTTAGTTTGGGACTCTTACTATCATGGCAGAGTACCCCAAGGAACTTCTGATTGTGGCTCCTTCTGGTGGAAGGATATATGCAAAGTCTTGCAAAACTTTAGGGACTGTTCTTGGGTTCAGATAAATGAAGGAGACACTGCACTAATGTGGTTTGACACTTGGAAGCTTGATGATCAGGACTCTAGGCTTCAGTTCAGATTTCCCAGGCTTTTTTCATATGTTAAAGATCCCTGGATTTCTGTTAAGGATTTCTTGGACTCTCAGGACATGTATCAACACTTCCATCTTCCTTTGTCTAGCCAGGCCTTTGATGAGCTGCTTATTCTTCAATCTCTGTTGGACAACCATGATAGAGTCACTGGGTCCAAGGATATTTGGCTTTGGAATGGCATTGCCAAGGGATACTCTCCGAAGCTCTTTTACTCCCATATGTTTGTGTCACAATCTTTCAACCCCCTGACAGTTTGGATCTGGAAGTCCTCTTGCACTATGAAAATAAAGGTTTTTGCTTGGATGCTCATTATGGATAGGCTGAATACCAAAGATATGGTGGAACGGAGGCATTGGCATTTGGAGGATGGAGTAAACTGTGTTCTCTGCCCTTTGCAGACTAGGGAAACAAGAGATCATTTGTTCTTCAATTGCAATTTTAGTGTCAGGATCTGGAACTATTTGCAAATTGATTGGTCCTCAGGTGCCTCGATGAAGGAGCTAGTCATCAATGCAAGCAGGAGTTTTAGGAAACCTTTCTTCACTGAAGTGGTCTTTATAGCTTGCTGGAATATATGGATTGTCAGAAATGCTAAGGTCTTTAGGCATGAGAGAGCTGGATTTAATAAATGGAGAACAGCTTTTCTTCATGATATTGCCCTTATGCAATATAGGGTTAAGCCTGCTTTTAAGGATGATCTCCTTAAATGGATCTCTTTTCTTCCACCTTGATCCTTTTTGTTGTTTTTCCTCCTTTTAGTTTAGCTTGATTACCCCTTGTAATCCCCCTTGTACTTGTTCTTGTCTTGCCTTTTAATAAAGTTTTGATATGCTGTGGGGGTTTTTCCCTACAGTCCCCAGTCAAAAAAAAAAATAAAAGAAAGATACCGGAAGCTGAAATTTCCACCATGCTTGCTAATTATAATTTTAAGGGTGGAATGCCAAAGAAACTTGGAGACCCCGGAGTACCTACTATACCTTGCTCCATTAAAAGAAATTATATTAAAACTGCTTTATGTGATCTTGGAGCCGGTGTTAGTGTTATGCCTCTCTCTTTATATCGTAGACTTGACTTGAATAAGCTGACACCTACTGAAATATCTTTGCAAATGGCCAATAAATCAACTGCTATACCTATCGGTATTTGTGAGGATGTGCCTGTTGTAGTTGCAAACGTTACTATTTTAACGGACTTTGTTATTCTTGATATTCCTGAGGATGATAGTATGTCTATTATTCTTGGAAGACCTTTTCTTAATACTGCAGGGGCTGTTATTGATTGCAACAAAGGCAATGTCACTTTTCATGTTAATGGTAATGAGCATACGGTACACTTTCCGAGGAAACAACCTCAAGTTCATAGTATCAACTCTATTCAGAAAATTCCATCGATTATATTTGGAGGTTTTGAATTTCCTCTTCCTACTGTCAAAAAGAAATATGATATTCTTATTATTGGGGATGTGCATATCCCCGTTGAGGTAACTTAGTGTTATTCAAAATTTCTCTAGTTTCATGACTATTGGAATGAGTTTGTTAACAAGACATGATCAACCTTGTTAGTGGATTCTTTTTGATGAGCATGAGAAGGATGAAACTAGAAGCACAAACCTTCTGTACCCCACTTTTACTTTCTGTTATTTATATTAAATAAAGTAAAAATAGTATTTTTTTTGTCTGTTTCCTGACTTATCCGTGCAATATAAAAATATCCCGAAAATAAAAGTCCTCAGAATGCCATGCCAATTTAATATGATTTTTCGAGAATATTTGAGGATTTACTATGCATAAATTACCGCGGAGGAGCTGCCACCTGGTCACGAGGGTGGTGGGCGCGCCCCCCTATAGGGCGCGCCCCCCTGCCTTGTGGGCCCACGGTGGCCCTCCTCCACTTATCCCAGCACCCATCTTCTTCCTCTGTCTCACACAAACCCAAAAAACCAACTCAAGCACGAGTTCCAGCCACTTTTGTTGTGATTTTCGATCTCCTTGCTCAAAGCACCTCTCGCAAAACTGCTTGGGGAGATTGTTCCTTGGTATGTGACTCCTCCATTGGTCCAATTAGTTTTTGTTCTAGTGCTTTATTCTTTGCAAATTTGTGTTGCATAGGTGACCATGTTCTTGAGCTTGCATGTCAAATTTATATGGTTCCAAGTAGTTCTAATGCTTGATATAGGCTCTAGGCACTTGTAGGAGTAGTTGCTATCAATATTATTGAGTTTGGTTTACTTTTCTTTTGAAGTTACTAAAAATTTCAAATTGTTTCAGAAAAATAATGAGGAGATTTTTTAGGGGCTCGTCGAGCCAAAGCTCGAAGGAAAAGGCACCGAAGCCTAAGTATAATTTGCCGCGCACCGCGGAGATTCGGGCGTGTGAATGGCCTTTTGAAGATTTCTTGAGAGCAGCCGGTATCTATGAAGATTTTCATGAATTGGCTCACAATGCAGGCCTCACCGCTTTCCTCCACGACCAATGTGATCGGTATCTCTTACTCACAAATACTTTTGTGCAAAACTTTCATTTTCATTCTAGGAACTCACCACCTACGGTGGAGTTTCATTTATATGATGAGCATAAGGAGATGTCACTTTATGATTTCTGTTGGATTTGTTTAATCCCTTTTGAGGGCAAGACAGAAGAACCACATCATGATGATGTGGCTGGGTGTATTGATACCATCACTATAGGAGAAACTAGAAAGGTTTCCGATGCACGAATCACTAGCATACATTTTCCTGTTTTACGTTACTTTGCAATATTTGCTAGTCATTGTTTAATTGGACATGGAAACAGTGGAAACCTTAGTATCCCTGATATAATTATTCTCCACCACGGTTTATACAGTGATAACACTTTTAGTATGGGAGGTATTATTGCTAGACGGTTAAGTATGAACCGTACTAAGGGTCCCATCTTCGGAGGCGTCTATGCCACACTCCTAGCCGCACATTTTAACATACCTATTAGGCATGCTGAGAAGGAAGAAAAGGTGTTGCCCCGTGTTTATCTAGATCATAAAAGTATGGTGGCACATGATTTTATTGTTAAGAATAGGGCAGGAGAACTTAAATATCAATTGTTCTTTAACAAACATCATCCTGAGACTATTACCCTGCCTGCTCCTTCTTTGTTTAATTTTGTAGGACCCTACCTCGTTACGTGGGCTGCCGTCCAAGCTTACAAGAATCCTGCACCAGCCCCGGAACAGGAACCACAAGATGAACCTCCACGACAATCTGTTTATTCTTGGGATCCATAGATGACTGTCAGCCAGTGGCAGTCAGAGTCTTCTTCTTCATCACAGTATGATCCAAACTATTCCTCCTCATCACAGTACGACCCCAACAACTATTATTATGGATATCCGCCAGGCCAGCTGTGGCCATAAACCAACTTAGGCCAAAAGCCTAAGCTTGGGGGAGTACTTATTTCTCACTGACATTACATTTATATTCACACACACTCATTGCTAGATGTCGGTGCTCATACTTTTTCATTGTAATATCCATGCTAGTTTATTTTCTTTTTCCTGCTTTCTTCTTGTGTATTTGTTAAACCTTAAGAAAAACAAAAAATTAATTAGTAGTTTATTTTTCTGCTGTAGTAGTAATAATTAAAAGAAAACCCAAAAATATTTCATGTTCTTCTTTTGCTTGTTGGGAGCTTTCCCGTGTAAATAGTTTTATTTCTTTTCTTTTCTTTGGGGGTCGGTAGGAGAAGACCATAATTAAATTGTTGAAGTGGCTCTTATATGCATTATTGTTTATTTAACCAAGAGCCCGTATTGCCTTGTCTTCTCCTGTTTATTGAATGCTCGCAGATTCCAGCTTAGTCCAATGCACGTGCATTCTTATTATTATTCACACCATTCGGTCGTGCAAGTGAAAGGCAATTATGATGATATATGATGGACTGACTGAGATGAGAAAACCTGATATGAACTTGACCTCTTTTGTTTTTGTAAATATGACGAGTCCCTCGTTCTTGATTCAGCTTATTATGAATAAACATGTTTGCAATGACAATTAGAGATCATAGTTGCTTATGCCATGCTTGATTAGCTATGAGTTATAATGGTTTACCTTGTGTGCTAACATGCTATTGAGATGATTATGATGTGGTATGATGGGGTGGTATCCTCTTTTGAATGATTTAAGTGACTTGACTTGGCACATGTTCACGCATGTAGTTGAAACAAAATCAACATAGCCTTCATGATATTTATGTTCATGGTGGATTATATCCTACTCATGCTTGCATCCAATGTTTATTAATTTTAATGCATGTACATGGCTGTTGTCGCTCTCTAGTTGGTCGCTTCCCAGTCTTTTGCTAGCCTTCACCTGTACTAAGCGGGAATACTGCTTGTGCATCCAATCCCTTAAACCCCAAAGTTATTCCAGATGAGTCCACCATACCTTCCTATATGCGGTATCTACCTGCCGTTCCAAGTAAATTTGTATGTGCCAAACTCTAAACCTTCAAATAAACGTTCTGTTTTGTATGCTCGAATAGCTCATGTATCAACAAAGGATGTCCTTATCTTCCGTGTTAGGCGGGTTATTCTCAAGAGGAGTGGACTCCGCTCCTCACTCACGAGAAAATGGCTAGTCACCGGGATGCCCAGTCCCATGCTTTATGCAAACTAAATCAAAATTAATTGCAAACAAAACTCCCCCTGGGACCTGATGTATGTTGGAGGCACTCGTTGTTTCGAGCAAGCCATGGATTGATGCTTGTTGGTGGAGGGGGAGTATAAACTTTACCATTCTGTTTGGGAACCGCCTACAATGTGTTTAGCATGGAAGATATCGTTATCTCTTAGTTGTTACGTTGACAATGAAAGTATACCGCTCAAAATGCAATTTATCTCTATTTCAAAACCGAGCTCTGGCACCTCTACAAATCCCTGTTTCCCTCTGCGAAGGGCCTATCCGTTTACTTTTATGTTGAGTCATCACCCTCTTATTAAAAAGCATTAGCTGGAGAGCACAACCATCATTTGCATTCATCACTGTTAGTTTATATTGGGTATGACTATGATTGGATCTCTTTTACCATGAATTACAATGTCTAGTCAGTCCTTGATCTTTAAAGGTGCTCTGCATTTATGTTTTGCGGTCTCAGAAAGGGCTAGTGAGATACCATCTTGTTATATCATATTATGATTGTTTTGAGAAAGTGTTGTCATCTGAGATTTATTATTATGACTTGCTAGTTGATTATGCTATTGATATGAGTAATTGTGAGACCTAAGAATTATTGCAAATGTGGTTAGTTATGATCTATGCTGAAAACTTGAATGCTGGCTTGACATAGTTACAACAACAAGAGCAAACAGAGTTTGTAAAAGTTTTTATTTCTTTCTTTCAGTTTGTCAACTGAATTGCTTGAGGACAAGCAAGGGTTTAAGCTTGGGGGAGTTGATACGTCTCCATCGTATCTACTTTTCCAAACACTTTTGCCCTTGTTTTGGACTCTAACTTGTATGATTTGAATGGAACTAACCCGGACTGACGCTGTTTTCAGCAGAATTACCATGGTGTTGTTTTATGTGCAGAAAACAAATATTCTCGGAATGACCTGAAACTCCACGGAACATCTTAGAAAAAACAATAAAAAATCCTCTCCAAAGATGAAGACCAGGGGGCCCACACCCTTCTCACGAGGGTGGGGGCGCCCCCCAGGGCACGCCCCCCTACCTCGTGGGCTCCCCTGGAAACCCTCCGACGCCAACTCCAACTCTATATATTTGTTTCGGAGAGAAAAAAATAGAAGGAGAAGAAATCATCATGTTTTACGATACGGAGCCGCCGCCAAGCCCTAAAACCTCTCGGGAGGGCTGATTTGGAGTCCGTTCGGGCCTCCGGAGAGGGGGATTCGTCGCCGTCGTCATCATCAACCATCCTCCATCACCAATTTCATGATGCTCACCGCCGTGCGTGAGTAATTCCATCGTAGGCTTGCTGGACGGTGATGGGTTGGATGAGATTTATCATGTAATCGAGTTAGTTTTGTTAGGGTTTGATCCCTAGTATCCATTATGTTCTGAGATTGATGTTGCTATGACTTTGCTATGCTTAATGCTTGTCACTAGGGCCCGAGTGCCATGATTTCAGATCTGAACCTATTATGTTTTCATGAATATATGTGAGTTCTTGATCCTATCTTGCAAGTCAATAGTCACCTACTATGTGTTATGATCTGGCAACCCCGAAGTGACAATAATCGGGACCACTCCCGGTGATGACAATAGTTTGAGGAGTTCATGTATTCACTATGTTCTAATGCTTTGTTCTGGTTCTCTATTAAAAGGAGGCCTTAATATCCCTTAGTTTCCAATAGGACCCCGCTGCCATGGGAGGGTAGGACAAAAGATGGCATGCAAGTTCTTTTCCATAAGCACATATGACTATATACGAAATACATGCCTACATTACATTGATGAATTGGAGCTAGTTCTGTGTCACCCTATGTTATGATTGTTACATGATGAACCACATCCGGCATAATTATCGATCACTGATCCGGTGCCTACGAGTTTTCCATATACTGGTTTATGCTTATTTACTTTCCCGCTGCTACTGTTATAATCACTACAAAATACCAAAAACATTACTTTTGTTGTCTTTACTTTTGTTGCCGCTACCACCACTATCATATTACTTTGCTACTAAACACTTTGCTGCAGATACTAAGTTTCCAGGTGTGGTTGAATTGACAACTCAGCTGCTAATACTTGAGAATATTCTTTGGCTCCCCTTGTGTCGAATCAATAAATTTGGGTTGAATACTCTACCCTCGAAAGCTGTTGCGATCCCCTATACTTGTGGGTTATCAGTTTCACTAGTGGCTTCTCTCAAGAAAAATAGCAAACGGTGGGTAAACAAATTACTGTTGGGCAATTGATAGAACTTGAAATACTCATGATGATATTTACGCAATGATCATTACATAGGCATCACGTCCAAGATTAGTAGACCGACTCCTACCTGCATCTATTACTATTACTCCACACATCGACCGCTATCCAGCATGCATCTAGTGTATTAAGTTCATGGAGAAATGGAGTAATGCAATAAGAACGATGACATGAAGTAGAGAAGATCTATCTATGTAGAGATAGACCCCATCGTTTTATCCTTAGTAGCAATGATACATACGTGTCGGTTCGCCTTCTGTCACTGGGATCAAGCACCGTAAGATTGAACCCACTACAAAGCACCTCTTCCCATTGCAAGATAAATAGATCAAGTTGGACAAACAAAACCCAAATATCGGAGAAGAAATACGAGGCTATAAGTAATCATGCATAAAAGATATCAAAGAAACTCAAATACTTTCATGGATATAAAAAGATAGATCTGATCATAAACTCAAAGTTCATCCGATCGCAACAAACACACCGCAAAAGAGTTACATCATATGGATCTCCAAGAGACCATTGTATTGAGAATCAAACAAGAGAGAGGAAGCAATCTAGCTACTAACTATGGACCCGAGGGTCTATAAAGAACTACTCACGCATCATCGGAGAGGCACCAATGGAGGTGGTGAAGCCCATCTATGATTGTGTCTAGATTGGATCTGGTGGTTCTGGACTTTGCGGTGGCTGAAATTGATTTTTGTCGACTCCCCTAGGGTTTCCGGAATATTGGGGTATTTATAGAGCAAAGAGGCGGTCCGGGGGTACCTGAGGTGGGCACAACCCACCAGGGTGTGCCTGGGCCTCCTGGCGTGCCCTGGTGGGCTGTGCTCTCCTCGGAGCACCCCAGGTGTAGCCTTGGCCCATTTGGTGTCTTCTGGTCCATAAAAAATCTCCGTAAAGTTTCGTGTCATTTGGACTCCGTTTGGTATTGACTTTATGCGATGTAAAAACATGCAAAAAACAGCAAATGGCACTTGGCACTATGTCAATAGGTTAGTACCAAAAAATGATATAAAATGACTATAAAATGATTATAAAACATCCAAGATTGATAATATAACAGCATGGAACAATAAAAAATTATAGATATGTTGGAGACGTATCAGGCATCTATTCGAGATGGTCCACATTTGTGAAGACTATCTCAAACCCTGTGCTAGGAGGCAAGAACTTCTACTTTGCCAAGTGTAAGGAGGCTTGCAGGAAGGATGTTGAGCGGGCATTTGGTGTGCTACAATCTTGATTTGCTATTGTCCGGTACTCCACCCTGACCTTGTCGAAAGATCAAATGTGGGAAGTCATGACTTGCTGTGTCATCTTGCATAACATGATCATTGCTAGCGAGCAAGAAGAGCTAGTGTTTGACACTGAACCATATTACACGCAGGGGCCTCTTGCCCAAATTGATCACCAGCTACCAGCATCATGAACTTCCTGATAACCCACAAATATAGGGGATCACAACAGTTTTCGAGGGTAGAGTATTCAACCCAAATTTATAGATTCGACACAAGGGGAGCCAAAGAATATTTGAAGGTATTAGCAGCTGAGTTGTCAATTCAACCACACCTGGAGATTAATTATCTGCAGCAAAGTGATCAGTAGCAAAGTAATATGATAGTTTTGATAATAGTGACAGAAGTAGTTTTGTAACAAGTGCAATAGTGATGATAGCAGTAGTAACTTAGCAAGAATAATATAAGATAAATTCGTAGGCATTGGATCGGTGACTTGTTGGATGATATTCATCATGAGACAGTTATAACCTAGGGTGATACAGCACTAGATCCACTTCATCAATATAATGTAGGCATGTATTCCGTAAATAGTCATACGTGCTTATGGAAAGAACTTGCATGCCATCTTTTGTCCTACCCTCCCGTGGCAGCGGGGTCCAATTGGAAACTAAGCGATATTAAGGCCTCCTTTTAATAGAGTATCGGAACAAAGCATTAACACATAGTGAATACATGAACTCCTCAAACTACGGTCATCACCGGGAGTGGTCCCGACTATTGTCACTCTGGAGTTGCCGGATCATAACACGTAGGTGATTATAACTTGCAAGATCGGATCTAGAACATGGATATAATGGTGATAACATAAATGATTCAGATCTGAAATCATGGCACCCGGGCCCAAAGTGACAAGCATTAAGCATGTCAAAGTCATAGCAACATCAATCTTAGAACATAGTGGATACTAGGGATCAGACCCTAACAAAACTAACTAGATTACATGATGAATCTCATCCAACTCCTCACCGACCAGCGAGCCTACGAAGGAATTACTCACACCCGGTGGGGAGCATCATGGAATTGGCGATGTAGAAGGGTTGATGATGACAAAGGACGAAGACCACCCTCTCCAGAGCCCCAAAATGGACTCGAGATCTGGCCTCCCGATGAAGAACATGAGGTGACGGCGGCTCCGTCTCGTAGATCGCGATAATTCTTTCTCCCTGATTTTTTTATGAAAAATAGGATTTTATAGCGTCGGTTTCAGGGTCTGCGGGGCCACCAGGTGGGGACAACCCACCTGGGCACGCTAGGAGGGGGAGCACCCTGGTGGGTTGTGCCCACCCAGGTACCCCCCCCTCCGGTAGATCTTGGCTCCAGAAATTCTTATTTATTGTATAAAAAATCCTTGCAAAGTTTCGTTTCATTCCGAGAACTTTTATTTCTGCACAAAAACAACACCATGGTAGTTCTGCTGAAAACAACGTCAGTCCGGGGTTAGTTTGTTCAAATCATGCAAATTAGAGTCCAACACAAGAGGAAATGTGTTAGGAAAAGTAGATACGTTCGAGACGTATAAACTCCCCCAAGGTTAAACCTTTGCTTGTCCTCAAGCAATTCAGTTGATAATCTAAAAGTGAAAAAGAAAAACTTTTACGAACTCTTTTACTCTTGTTTGCATAAATAAGCTTAAACAACACCCAGGTTTTCAGCCAACATTATAACTAACCATGCCGACAATAACTCTTAAATATTATATTAACTCATATCAATAACATAATCAGCTAGCGAGCAATAATAAGATATCTCAAACGGCAACACGTTGTCAAAACAACCATGATATAATATGACAATAGTGGTATCTCGCTAGCCCTTTATGAGACCGCAAAACATAAATGCAGAGCACCTCCAAAGTCCAAGAAGTGACTAAACATTGTAACTCATGGAAGAAAAGATCCAGTCATGATGCACCCAACATTAGCTACACACAATGCATAAGTCATGACATCAGTGCTCTCAGGTTCTGGCACTTGTTTTAGAAGGTGATGACACAACATGAAAGTAAATAGATAGTCCCTTCGCAGAGGGAAGCGGTGATTTGCATAGGTGCTAGAGCTCAAGTTTCTAAAACAGAGGTAAATGGTATTTTGAGACATGCACCCTTCTCATTTACTTCATGACTATCAGTTATCAATATCTTCCATGCTAAGCACGCTAGTGGCAATTCCCAAGCGATAAAAGTAAAGGTTTTGACTACATCGGGAGTTTTTTCTGATTATTTGTAAGCTTTTTCTATTTGCAGTTAGGCACCGGGCATCCCTATTACTGCCCTTTTCTCATGCGATGGCGAGTGAATAAACACTCGACCTGAGAATAACCTGCTGATATGTCTCCAACATATCTATAATTTTTGATTGCTCCATGCTATATTATCTACTGTTTTGGACATTATTGGGCTTTATTATCCACTTTTATATTATTTTTGGTACCAACCTATTAACCGGAGGCCCAGCCCAGAATTGCTGTTTTTTTTGCCTATTTTAGGGTTTTGAAGAAATGGAATATCAAACGGAGTCCAAACGGAATGAAACCTTCGGGAATGTGATTTTCTCGCCGAACATGGTCCAGGAGACTTGGACCCTACGTCAAGCAACCAACAGGGAGGCCACGAGGTAGGGGGGCGCGCCTACCCCTAGGCACGCCCTCCACCCTCGTGGGCCCCCTGTTGCTCCATCGACGTACTTGTTCCTCCTATATATACCTACGTACCCCCAAATGATCAGATACAGAGCCAAAACCCTAATTCCACCGCCGTAACTTTCTGTATCCACGAGATCCCATCTTGGGGCCTGTTCCGGAGCTCCGCCGAATGGGGCATCGATCACGGAGGGCTTCTACATCAACACCATAGCCTCTCTCATGAAGTGTGAGTAGTTTACCTCAGACCTACGGGTCCTTAGTTATTAGCTAGATGGATTCTTCTCTCTTTTTGGATCTCAATTCAAAGTTCCCCCCTCTCTTGTGGAGATCTATTCGATGTAATCTTCTTTTGTGGTGTGTTTGTTGAGATCGATGAATTGTGGGTTTATGATCAAGTTTATCTATGAACAATATTTGAATCTTCTCTGAATTCTTTTATGTATGATTGGTTATCTTTGCAAGTCTCTTCAAATTATCAGTTTGGTTTGGCCTACTAGGTTGATCTTTCTTGCAATGGGAGAAGTGCTTAGCTTTGGGTTCAATCTTGCGGTGTCCTTTCCCAGTGACAGTAGGAGCAGCAAGGCACGTATTGTATTGTTGCCATCGAGGATAACAAGATGGGGTTTTCATCATATTGCATGAGTTTATCCCTCTACATCATGTCATCTTGCTTAAAGCATTACTCTGTTCTCTTGAACTTAATACTCTAGATGCATGCTGGATAGCGGTTGATGTGTGGAGTGATAGTAGTAGATGCAGGCAGGAGTCAGTCTACTTGTCTCGGACGTGATGCCTATATACATGATCATACCTAGATATTCTCATAACTATGCTCAATTCTGTCAATTGCTCAACAGTAATTCATTCACCCATCGTAAAATACCTATGCTCTTGAGAGAAGCCACTAGTGAAACCTATGGCCCCTGGGTCTATTGATGTCTACTACATGACCTTCTTCTTGTAGATGTTGTTGGGCCTCCAAGTGGAGAGGTTTGTAGGACAGTAGCAAATTTCCCTCAAGTGGATGACCTAAGGTTTATCAATCCGTCGGAGGCGTAGGATGAAGATGGTCTCTCTCAAGCAACCCTGCAACCAAATAACAAAGAGTCTCTTGTGTCCCCAACACACCCAATACAATGGTAAATTGTATAGGTGCACTAGTTCGGCGAAGAGATGGTGATACAAGTGGTATATGGATAGTGGATAAAGGTATTTGTAATATGAAAATATAAAAATAGCAAGGTAACTAGTGATAAAAGTGAGCATAAACGGTATTGCAATGATAGTAAACAAGGCCTAGGGTTCATACTTTCACTAGTGCAAGTCCTCTCAACAATAACATAATTGGATCACATAACTATCCCTCAACATGCAACAAAGAGTCACTCCAAAGTCACTAATAGCGCAGAACGAACGAAGAGATTATGGTAGGGTAAGAAACCAGCTCAAAGTTATTATTTCCAATCAATCCGTTGGGCTATTCCTATAAGTGTCACAAACAGCCCTAGAGTTCGTACTAGAATAAAACCTTAAGACACAAATCAACCAAAACCCTAATGTCACCTAGATACTCCAATGTCACATCAAGTATCCGTGGGTATGATTATATCATATGCATTACACAATCTCAGATTCATCTATTCAACCTACACACAAAACCTCAAAGAGTGCCCCAAAGTTCCTACCGGAGAATCACGACGAAAACGTGTGCCAACCCCTATGCATAGGTTCATGGGCGGAACCCGCAAGTTGATCACCAACACATACATCAAGTGAATCACATGATATCCCATTGTCACCAGATATATGCACGGTAAGACATACATCAAGTGTTCTCAAATCTTTAAAGACTCAATCCGATAAGATAACTTCAAAGGGAGAACTCAATTCATTACAAGAGAGTAGAGGGGGGAGAAAACATCATAAGATCCAACTATAATAGCAAAGATCGCGATACATCAAGATCGTATCACCTCAAGAACACGAGAGAGAGAGAGAGATCAAACACATAGCTACTAGTACATACCCTCACCCCCGAGGGAGAACTACTCCCTCCTCGTCATGGAGAGCACCGAGATGATGAAGATGGCCACCGGAGAGGGATTGCCCCCTCCAGCAGGGTGCCGGAACGGGTCTAGATTGGCTTTCGGTGGCTCCGGAGGCTTCTGGCGGCGGAACTCCCGATCTATAGTTCTCCCGGATGTTTTTAGGGTATATGAAGATATATAGGCGGAAGAAGTACATCAGGGGGGCACGAGGGGCCCACGAGGGTGGAGGGCGCACCCTAGGGGGGGCGCGCCCCCTACCTCATGGCCTCCTCGAAGCTTCCCTTACGTGCACTTCAAGTCTTCTGGGCATCTTTCCTTCCAAAAATGAGTTCCATGAAGTTTCAGGTCAATTGGACTCCGTGTGATTTTCCTTTTCTTCGAAACCCTAAAACAAGGTAAAAACAGAAACTGGCACTGGGCTCTGGGTTAATAGGTTAGTCCCAAAAAATGATATAAAAGTGTATAATAAAGCCCATAAACATCCAAAACAGTAGATAATATAGCATGGAGCAATCAAAAATTATAGATACGTTGGAGACGTATCATCTATCTTCATTATATTAATCTTCCAATACTTAGTTATTTTCATTGCTTTTATTTTACTTTGCATCTTTATCATAAAAATACCAAAAATATTATCTTATCATATCTATCAGATCTCACTCTCGAAAGTGACAGTGTAGGGATTGACAACCCCTTATCGCGTTGGTTGCGAGGATTTATTTGTTTTGTGTAGGTGCGAGGGACTCACGCGTAGCCTCCTACTGGATTGATACCTTGGTTCTCAAAATCTGATGGAAATACTTACGCTACTTTGCTGCACCACCCTTTCCTCTTCAAGGGAAAACCAACGCAAGTGCTCAAGAGGTAGCAAGAAGGATTTCTGCCGCCGTTGCCGGGGAGGTCTACGCAAAAGTCAAACATACCAAGTACCCATCACAAACCCTTATCTCCCGCATTACATTATTTGCCATTTGCCCCACTTCACCCTTGCCGTTTTATTCGCCCTCTCTCTCTATCCTCCCTCTGTTTCCCGTTTGCCTCTTTTTGCCCATTTCTTGTTTGCTTGTGTGTTGGATTGCTTGCTTGTCACGATGGCTCAAGATAACACTAAATTGTGTGACTTTACCAATACCAACAACAATGATTTTATTAGCACTTCGATTGCTCCTCTTACCGATGCTGAATCTTGTGAAATTAATGCTGCCTTGCTGAATCTTGTCATGAAAGATCTGTTTTCCGGCCTTCCTAGTGAAGATGACGCTACCCATCTAAATAGCTTCGTTGATTTGTGTGATATGCAAAAGAAGAAAGATGTTGATAATGACATTGTTAAATTGAAGCTATTTCCTTTTTCGCTTAGAGATCGTGCTAAAGCTTGGTTTTTGTCTTTGCCTAAAAATAGTATTGATTCATGGAATAAGTGCAAAGATGCTTCTATCTCTAAGTATTTTCCTCCCGCTAAGATCATCTCTCTTAGAAACCATATTATGAATTTTAAGCAACTTGATCATGAACATGTTGCACAAGCTTGGCAGAGGATGAAATTAATTATACGTAATTGCCCTACTCATGGTTTGAATTTGTGGATCATTATACAAAAATTTTATGCCGGATTGAATTTTGCTTCTAGAAATCTTTTAGATTCGGCCGCGGGAGGCACTTTTATGGAAATCACTTTAGGAGAAGCTACTAAACTCCTATATAATATTATGGTTAATTATTCTCAATGTCACACTGAAAGATCTACTAATAAGAAAGTGCATGCGATAGAAGAAATTAATGTTTTGAGTGGAAAGATGGATGAACGTATGAAATTATTTGCTAATAAAAGTGTTTCTTCTGATCCTAATGATATGCCTTTGTATACTTTGATTGACAATAAGAATGAATCTATGGATGTGAATTTTGTTGGTAGGAACAATTTTGGTAACAACGCGTATAGAGGAAACTTTAATCCTAGGCCTTATCCTAGCAATTCCTCTAATAATTATGGTAATTCCTACAACAATTCTTATGGAAATTATAATAAAATGCCCTCTGATTTTGAATCTAATATTAAAGAATTTATTACTTCGCAAAAGAATTTCAATGCTTTGATTGAAGAAAAATTGCTTAAGATTGATGAGTTGGCTAGGAACGTTGATAGAATTTCTCTTGATATTGATTCGTTGAAACTTAGATCTATTCCACCTAAGCATGATATCAATGAGTCTCTCAAAGCCATGAGAATTTCCATTGATGAGTGCAAAGAAAGAACCGCTAGGATGCGTGCTAAGAAAGATCCCTTTATAAAAGCGTGTTCTTCTAGTTACCATGATAATAAAGCTGAAGATCTAAAAGTTATTGATGTGTCCCCTATTAAATCCTTGTTTTGCAATATGAATCTTGATAATTATGGGACTGAATATGATCCACCTTTACCTAGACGGCATTCCAAAAATTCGGAGTTTTTAGATCTTGATGCTAAAATTGTTAAAAGTGGGATTGAAGAAGACAAAACTTTAAATATTTATGAACCCACTATTTTGGATTTCAAGGAATTTAATTATAATAGCTGCTATTTGATAGATTGTATTTCCTTGTTACAATCTGTGCTAAATTCTCCTCATGCTTATAGCCAAAATAAAGCTTTTACCAAACATATCGTTGATGCTTTGTTGCAATCTTATGAAGAAAACCTTGAGTTGGAAGTTTCTATCCCTAGAAAACTTTATGATCAGTGGGAACCTACTATTAAAATTAATATTAAAGATCATGAATGCTATGCTTTGTGTGATTTGGGTGCTAGTGTTTCCACGATTCCAAAGACTTTGTGTGATTTGTTAGGTTTCCGTGATTTTGATGATTGCTCTCTAAACTTGCACCTTGCGGATTCCACTATTAAGAAACCTATGAGAAGAATTAATGATGTTCTTATTGTTGCCAATAGGAATTATGTGCCCGTAGATTTTATTGTTCTTGACATAGATTGCAATCCTTCATGTCATATTATTCTTGGTAGACCTTTCCTTAGAACGATTGGTGCAATTATTGATATGAAAGAAGGAAATATTAGGTTCCAATTTCCGTTAAGGAAAGGCATGGAACACTTTCCTAGAAATAAAATTAAATTACCTTATGAATCTATTATGATAGCCACTTATGGATTGCCTACCAAAGATGGCAATACCTAGATCTATCATTGCTTTGTATGCCTAGCTAGGGGCGTTAAACGATAGCGCTTGTTGGGAGGCAACCCAATTTTATTTTTATTCCTTGCTTTTTGATCCTGTTTAGTAATAAATAATTTATCTAGCCTCTGTTTTGGTTGTGTTTTTTGTGTTTAATTAGTGTTTGTGCCAAGTAGAACCGTTGGGAAGACTTGGGGAAAGTCTTGTTAATCTTGCTGTAAAAAACATAAACTTTAGCGCTACCGAGAACTGCTACCATTTTTACTTGGAAAGTGATATTTAGTTAATTATTTTTTTAGATGATTAATAGATACATTACTCACCTCCAGAAATTTATTTTAGAATTTTTGGGGTTCCAGATCTTGCGCTAGCTACATATTACTACAGACTGTTATGTTTTTGACAGATTCTATTTTTCGTGTGTTGTTTGCTTATTTTGATGAATCTATGGCTAGTAAAATAGTTTATAAACCATAGAGAAGTTGGAATACAGTAGGTTTAACACCAATATAAATAAAGAATGAGTTCATTACAGTACCTTGAAGTGATCTTTTGTTTTCTTTCGCCAACGGAGCTCACGAGATTTTCTACTTTAAGTTCTGTGTTGTGAAGTTTTCAAGTTTTGGGTAAAGATTTGATGGATTATGGAACAAGGAGTGGCAAGAGCCTAAGCTTGGGGATGCCCATGGCACCCCCAAGATAATCTAAGGACACCTAAAAGCCAAAGCTTGGGGATGCCCCGGAAGGCATCCCCTCTTTCCTCTACTTCTATCGGTAACTTTAGTTGGAGCTATATTTTTATTCACCACATGATATGTGTTTTGCTTGGAGCATCTTGTATGATTTGAGTCTTTATTTGTTAGTTTACCACAATAATCCTTGCTGTACACACCTTTTGAGAGAGAGAGACACATGATTCAAAAATTATTAGAATACTCTATGTGCTTCACTTATATCTTTTGAGTTATATAGTTTTGCTCTAGTACTTCACTTATATCTTTTAGAGCACGGTGGTGGATTTGTCTTATAGAAACTATTGATCTCTCATGCTTCACTTAGATTATTTTGAGAGTCTTAAATAGCATGGTAACTTGCTTAAATAATCGTAATATGCTAGGTATACAAGATTAATAATAAAATTCTCTTATGAGTGTGTTGAATACTATGAGAAGTTTGATACTTGATAATTGTTTTGAGATATGGAGATGGTTATATTAGAGTCATGCTAGTTGAGTAGTTGTGAATTTGAGAAAAACTTGTGTTAAAGTTTGTGATTCTCGTAGCATGCACGTATTGTGAACCGTTATGTGATGAAGTCGGGGCATGATTTATTTATTGATTGTCTTCCTTATGAGTGGTGGTCGGGGACGAGCGATGGTATTTTCCTACCAATCTATCCCCCTAGGAGCATGCGCGTAATACTTTGCTTTGATAACTTGTAGATTTTTGCAATAAGTATGTGAGTTCTTTATGACTAATGTTGAGTCCATGGATCATACGCACTCTCACCCTTCCACCATTACTAGCCTCTCTAATACCGCGCACCTTTCGCCGGCATCGTACACCCACCATATACCTTCCTCAAAACAGCCACCATACGTACCTATTATGGCATTTTCATAGCCATTCCGAGATATATTGTCATGCAACTTTCCACCATTCCGTTTATCATGACACGCTCCATCATTGTCATATTGCTTTGCATGATCATGTAGTTGACATTGTATTTGTGGCAAAGCCACCGTTCATAATTCTTTCATACATGTCACTCATGAGTCATTGAATATCCCGGTACACCGCCGGAGGCATTCACATAGAGTCATATCTTGTTCTAAGTATCGAGTTTTAATTCTTGAGTTGTGAGAAAATAAAAGTGTGATGATCATCATTATTAGAGCATTGTCCCAAGTGAGGAAAGGATGATGGAGACTATGATTACCCCACAAGTCGGGATGAGACTCCGGACGAAAAATAAATAAATAAAGAAAAAAAGAGGCCATAAAAGAAGAAGAAGAGAAAAGGCCCAAATAAAAAAATGAGAGAAAAAGATAGAAGGGACAATGCTACTATCCTTTTACCACACTTGTGCTTCAAAGTAGCACCATGATATTCATGATAGAGAGTCTCCTTTGTTATCACTTTCATATACTAGTGGGAAATATTCATTATGGAACTTGGCTTGTATGTTCCAATGATGGGCTTCCTCAAAATGCCCTAGGTCTTCGTGAGCATGCAATTTGGATGCACACCCACTTAGTTTCTTTTTGATCTTTTATATATTTATAGCTCTAGTGCATCCGTTGCATGGCAATCCCTACTCACTCACATTGATATCTATTGATGGGCATCTCCATAGCCCGTTGATACGCCTAGTCGATGTGAGACTATCTTCTCCTTTTTGTCTCCACCACAACCACCATTCTATTCCACCTAAAGTGCTATATCCATGGCTCACGCTCATGTATTGCGTGAAAATTGAAAAAGTTTTGAGAATGTCAAAAGTATGAAACAATTGCTTGGCTTGTCATCGGGGTTGTGCATGATTTAAATACTTCGTGTGGTGAAGATAGAGCATAGCCAGACTATATGATTTTGTAGGGATAACTTTCTTAGCCATGTTATTTTGAAGAGACATAATTGCTTAGTTAGTATGTTTCAAGTATTATTATTTCTATGCCAATATTGAACTTTTGTCTTGAATCTTTTGGACCAGAATATTCATACCAAAATTAAGAAGAATTACATTGAAAATATGCCAAGTAGCATTCCACATCAAAAATTCTATTTTTATCATTTACCTACTCGAGGACGAGCAGGAATTAAGCTTGGGGATGCTTGATACATCTCCAACGTATCTATAATTTTTGATTGCTCCATGCTATATTATCTACTGTTTTGGACATTATTGGGCTTTATTATCCACTTTTATATTATTTTTGGGACTAACCTATTAACCGGAGGCCCATCCTAGAATTCCTGTTTTTTTTGCCTATTTTAGGGTTTCGAAGAAAAGGAATATCAAACGGAGTCCAAACGGAATGAAACCTTCGGGAATGTGATTTTCTCGCCGAACATGATCCAGGAGACTTGGACCCTATGTCAAGCAACCAACAGGGACGCCACGAGGTAGGGGGCGCGCCTAACCCCCCCCCCCCCCAGGCGCGCCCTCCACCCTCGTGGGCCCCCTGTTGCTCCACTGACGTACTTCTTCCTCCTATATATACCTACGTACCCCCAAACGATCAGATACGGAGCCAAAACCCTAATTCCAGTGATGTCTACTACACAACCTTCTTCTTGTAGACGTTGTTGGGCCTCCAAGTGCAGAGATTTGTAGGACAGTAGCAAATTTCCCTCAAGTGGATGACCTAAGGTTTATCAATCCGTAGGAGGTGTAGGATGAAGATGGTCTCTCTCAAGCAACCCTGAAACCAAATAACAAAGAGTCCCTTGTGTCCCCAACACACCCAATACAATGGTAAATTGTATAGGTGCACTAGTTCGGCGAAGAGATGGTGAAACAAGTGGTATATGGATAGTAGATAAAGGTGTTTGTAATCTGAAAATATAAAAACAGCGAGGTAACTAATGATAAAAGTGAGCGTAAACGGTATTGCAATGTGTGGAAATAAGGCCTAGGGTTCATACTTTTTCTAGTGCAAGTTCCCCCAACAATACTAACATAATTGGATCACATAACTATCCCTCAACATGCAACAAAGAGTCACTCCAAAGTCACTAATAGCGGAGAACAAACGAAGCGATTATGGTAGGGTACGAAACCACCTCAAAGTTATTCTTTCCAATCAATCCGTTGGGCTATTCCAATAAGTGTCACAAACAACCCTAGAGTTCGCACTAGAATAACACCTTAAGACACAAATCAACGAAAACCCTAATGTCACCTAGATACTCCAATGTCACCTCAAGTATCCGTGGGCATGATTATACGATATGCATCACACAATCTCAGATTCATCTATTCAACCTACACAAAGGACCTCAAAGAGTGCCCCACAGTTCTACCGGAGAATCATGACGAAAACATGTGCCAACCCCTATGCATAGGTTCATGGGCGGAACCCGCAAGTTGATCACCAAAACATACATCAAGTGAATCACGTGGTATCCCATTGTCACCACAGATACCCACGGCAAGACATACATCAAGTGTTCTTAAATCTTTAAAGACTCAATCCGTTAAGATAACTCCAAAGGGGAAACTCAATTCATTACAAGAGAGTAGAGGGGGGAGAAAACATCATAGGATCCAACTATAATAGCAAAGCTCGCGATACATCAAGATCGTGCAAAATAAAGAACACGAGAGAGAGAGATCAAACACATAGCTACTGGTACATACCCTCAGCCCCGAGGGAGAACTACTCCCTCCTCGTCATGGAGAGCTCCGGGATGATGAAGATGGCCACCGGAGAAGGATTTCCCCCTCCGGCAGGGTGCCGGAATGGGTCTAGATTGGTTTTCGGTGGCTACGGAGGCTTCTGGCGGCGGAACTCCCGATCTAATCTCTGTTCTGGAAGTTTTACGATGCGTAGGTATATATGGGTACAAGGGGTACGTCAGTGGACCGAAGGGGGGGGACAAGGCAGGGGGGCGCGCCCCAGGGGGGTGGGCGCGCCCCCTACCCTCGTGAGCTCCTCTTCATCTTCTGACGTAGGGTCCAAGTCTACCCGGTAGGTTTCCTTCCAAAAATAACTTCTCTAGTTGATTTCATTCCGTTTCGACTCCATTTGATATTCCTTTTCTTCGAAACACTGAAATAGGCATAAAACATCAAATCTGGGCTGGGCCTCCGGTTAATAGGTTAGTCCCAAAAGTAATATAAAAGTGGATAATAAAGCCCAATATTGCCCAAAACAGTAGATAATATAGCATGGAGCAATAAAAAATTATAGATACGTTGGAGACGTATCAAGCATCCCCAAGCTTAATTCCGGCTCGTCCTCGAGTAGGTAAATGATAAAAAAGATAATTTTTGATGTGGAATGCTAGTTGGCATAATTTCAATGTAATTCTTCTTACTTGTGATATGAATATTCAGATCCGAAAGATTCAAGACAAAAGTTCATATTGACATAAAAATAATAATACGTCAAGCATACTAACTAAGCAATTATGTCTTCTCAAAATAACATGGCCAAAGAAAGCTATCCCTACAAAATCATATAGTCTGGTTATGCTCCATCTTCACCACACAACATATTTAAGTCATGCACGACCCCGATGACAAGCCAATCAATTGTTTCATACTTTTGATGTTCTCAAACTTTTACAATCTTCACGCAATACATGAGCGTGAGCCATGGACATAGCACTATAGGTGGAATAGAATGGTGGTTGTGGAGAAGACAAAAAGGAGAAGATAGTCTCACATCAACTAGGCGTATCAACGGGCTATGGAGATGCCCATCAATAGATATCAATGTGAGTGAGTAGGGATTGCCATGAAACGGATGCACTAGAGCTATAAGTGTGTGAAAGCTCGACAAAAGAAACTAGTGGGTGTGCATCCAACTTGCTTGCTCACGAAGACCTAAGGCATTTTGAGGAAGCCCATCATTGGAATATACAAGCCAAGTTCTATAATGTAAAATTCCCACTAGTATATGAAAGTGACAACATAGGAGACTCTCTATCATGAAGATAATGGTGCTACTTTGAAGCACAAGTGTGGTAAAAGGATAGTAGCTTTGTCCCTTCTCTCTTTTTCTCTCATTTTTTTATTTTTATATTTTTTATTCGGTCCTTCTCTCTTTTTTATGGCCTCTTTTCTTTCTCTTTTTTTATTTGGGCTTCTTTGGCCTCTTTTATTTATTTTCGTCCGAAGTCTCATCCCGGTTTGTGGGGGAATCATAGTCTCCATCATCTTTTCCTCACTGGGACAATGCTCTAATAATGATGATCATCACACTTTTATTTACTTACAACTCAAGAATTACAACTCGATACTTAGAACAAGATATGACTCTATATGAATGCCTCCGGCGGTGTACCGGGTTTTGCAATGACTCATGAGTGACATCTATGAAAGAATTATCAATGGTGGCTTTGCCACAAATACGATGTCAACTACATGATCATGCTAAGCAATATGACAATTATGAAGCGTGTCATAATAAATGGAACGGCGAAAAGTTGCATGGAAATATATCTCGGAATGGCTATGAAAATGCCATAATAGGTAGGTATGGTGGCTGTTTTGAGGAAGGTATATGGTGGGTGTATGGTACCGGCGAAAGTTGCGCAGTACTAGAGAGGCTAGCAATGGTGGAAGGGTGAGAGTGCGTATAATCCATGGACTCAACATTAGTCATAAAGAACTCACATACTTATTGCAAAAATCTATTAGTTATCAAAACAAAGTACTACGTGCATGCTCCTAGGGGGATAGATTGGTAGGAAAATACCATTGCTCATCCTCGGCCGCCACTCATAAGGAAGGCAATCAATAAATAAATCATGCTCCGACTTCATCACATAACGGTTCACCATACGTGCATGCTACAGGAATCACAAACTTCAACACAAGTATTTCTCAAATCCACAACTACTCAACTAGCATGACTCTAATATCACCATCTCCATATCTCAAAACAATTATCAAG
The DNA here is from genome assembly GCF_003073215.2 of Triticum urartu. NCBI lineage: Eukaryota > Viridiplantae > Streptophyta > Magnoliopsida > Poales > Poaceae > Triticum > Triticum urartu. The sequence continues at coordinate 517,069,576 of NC_053023.1, forward strand.
TATCAAACTTCTCATAGTATTCAACACACTCATAAGAGAATTTTATTAATCTTGAATACCTGGAATATTAGGATTTTAAGCAAATTACCATGCTATTTAAGACTCTCAAAATAATCTAAGTGAAGCAAGAGAGTTCATCTATTTCTTCAAAATAAAACTACCACCATGCTCTAAAAGATATAAGTGAAGCACTATAGCAAATGACAAACTACTCCGAAAGATGTAAGTGAAGATCAATGAGTAGTCGAATAATTATGCAACTATGCGAAGACTCTCTCTCATTTAATAATTTCAGATCTTGATAATTTATTCAAACAGCAAGCAAAGCAAAATAAAATGACATTCTAAGAATAGCAAACATCATGTGAAGAAGCAAAAACTTAGGATCAACCGAAACTAATCGATATTTGTTGAAGAAGAAAGGTGGGATGCCAACCGGGGCATCCCCAAGCTTAGATGCTTGAGACTTCTTGAAATATTATCTTGGGATGCCTTGGGCGTGCCCAAGCTTGAGCTTTTGTGTCTCCTTAATTCCTCTCATATCACGGTCTCCCTAAATCTCAAAAGCTTCATCCACACAAAACTCAACAAGGACTCGTGAGATAAGTTAGTATAAACCATTGCAAAAACCTTACCATAATCTACTGTAGAAAATCACTAAAATTATTATTCAACATTGCATACTAAATGCCTCTGCATATTTAATAGTCCTATCCTCAAATAGAATCATTAAAGAAGCAAACATAACAGCAATCTGCCTAAACAGCATAGTCTGTAAAGAATGCAGCAACATCCATACTTAACTAGCTCCAAAAACTATGAAAGAAAATTCCCACTGTAGTAAATTTATCAGATCTTAATATGAAAAAGGTTTCAACATTTTATCACATTCTTACTGTTCTAGGGAATTATTGCAACAGCGGTAAACTTTCTGTTTACAAACAGCAACATGTGGACTTCTAAAATAGGCTTAGTAAAGGCTATCAATGCCACTTTTATTGAAATAAAAGATGCAAAAAAAATTTCTAAATAACAGCAAGAAAATTCTAACAAAATAAATTGATGCTCCAAGAAAAACACATATCATGTGGCAAATAAAAATATAGCTCCAAGTAAAGTTACCGATGAACGAAGACGAAAGAGGGGATACCTTCCGGGGCATCCCCAAGCTTAGGCTCTTGGTTGTCCTTGAATATTACCTTGGGGTGCCTTGGGAATCCCCAATCTTAGGCTCTTGCCACTCCTTATTCCATATTTCATCGAATCCTTACTCAAAACTTGAAAACTTCACAACACAAAACTTAACAGAAAACTCGTAAGCTCCGTTAGTACAAGAAAATAAATCACCACTTCAATGTACTGTAATGAACTCATTCTTTATTTATATTGGTGTTAAACCTACTGTATTCCAACTTCTCTATGGTTTATAAACTATTTTACTAGCCATAGGTTCATCAAAATAAGTAAACAACACATGAAAAACAGAATCTGTCAAAAACAGAACTGTCTGTAGTAATCTGAATCAAACGTGTACTTCTGGAACTCATAAAATTCTCAAATAAATTGATGGACCTGAGGAATTTATCTATTAATCATCTGCAAAAAGAATTAACTAAATAGCACTGTTCAAATAAAAAAGGAAGCAATTCTCGTGAGCGCTAAAGTTTGTGTTTTTGACAGCATGATCAACAAGACTTTCCCCAAGTCTTCCCAAAGGTTCTACTTGGCACAAACACTAATTAAAAGCATAAAAACACATCTAAACAGAGGCTAGAGGAATTATTAATTACTAAATAGGAACAAAAAGCAAGGAACTAAAATAAAATTGGGTTGCCTCCCAACAAGTGCTATCGTTTACCGCCCCTAGCTAGGCATGATGATTTCAATGATGCTCACATAAAAGATAAGAATTGAAACATAAAGAGAGCATCATGAAGAATATGACTAGCACATTTAAGTCTAACATACTTCATATGCATAGGGATTTTGTGAGCAAACAACTTATGGGAACAAGAATCAACTTGCGTAGGAAGGTAAAACCGATTTTTTTATGTTAGGGAGCATTCCACATCAAAAATTCTATTTTTATCATTTACCTACTCGAGGACGAGCAGGAATTAAGCTTGGGGATGCTTGATACGTCTCCAGCGTATCTATAAATTTTTATTGCTCCATGCTATATTATCTACTGTTTTGGACATTATTGGGCTTTATTATCCACTTTTGTATTATTTTTGGGACTAACCTATTAACCAGAGGCCCAGCCCAGAATTGTTGTTTTTTGCCTATTTTAGGGTTTCAAAGAAAAGGAATATCAAACGGAGTCCAAATGGAATGAAACCTTCGGGAATGCGATTTTCTCGCCGAACATGGTCCAGGAGACTTGGACCCCACGTCAAGCAACCAACAGGGAGGCCACGAGGTAGGGGGGCGCGCCTACCCCTAGGCACGCCCTCCACCCTCGTGGGCCCCCTGTTGCTCCACCGACGTACTTCTTCCTCCTATATATACCTACGTACCCCCAGACGATCAGATACGGAGCCAAAACCCTAATTCCACCGCCGTAACTTTCTGTATCCACGAGATCCCATCTTGGGGCCTGTTCCGGAGCTCTGCCGGAGGGGGCATCGATCATGGAGGGCTTCTACATCAACACCATAGCCTCTCCGATGAAGTGTGAGTAGTTTACCTCAGCCCTACAGGTCCATAGTTATTAGCTAGATGGCTTCTTCTCTCTTTTTGGATCTCAATACAAAGTTCTCCCCCTCTCTTGTGGATATCTATTCGATGTAATCTTCTTTTGCGGTGTGTTTGTTGAGACCGATGAATTGTGGGTTTATGATCAAGTTTATCTATGAACAATATTTGAATCTTCTCTGAATTCTTTTATGTATGATTGGTTATCTTTGCAAGTCTCTTCGAATTATCAGTTTGGTTTGGCCTACTAGATTGATCTTTCTTGCAATGGGAGAAGTGCTTAGCTTTGGGTTCAATCTTGCGGTGTCCATTCCCAGTGACAGTAGGGGCAGCAAGGCACGTATTGTATTGTTGCCATCGAGGATAACAAGATGGGGTTTTCATCATATTGCATGAGTTTATCCCTCTACATCATGTCATCGTGCTTAAAGTGTTACTCTGTTCTCTTGAACTTAATACTCTAGATGCATGCTGGATAGCGGTCGATGTGTGGAGTAATAGTAGTAGATGCAGGCAGGAGTCGGTCTACTTGTCTCGGACGTGATTCCTATATACATGATCATACCTAGATATTCTCATAACTATGCTCAATTCTGTCAATTGCTCAACAGTAATTCGTTCACCCACCGTAAAATACCTATGCTCTTGAGAGAAGCCACTAGTGAAACCCATGGCCCCCGGGTCTATCTTCATCATATTAATCTTCCAATACTTAGTTATTTTCATTGCTTTTATTTTTCTTTGCATCTTTATCAATAAAATACCAAAAATATTATCATATCATATCTATCAGATCTCACTCTCGTAAGTGACCGTGTAGGGATTGACAACCCCTTATCGCGTTGGTTGGGAGGATTTATTTGTTTTGTGTAGGTGCGAGGGACTCGCGCGTAGCCTCCTACTGGATTCATACCTTGGTTTTCAAAAGCTGAGGGAAATACTTACGCTACTTTGCTGCACCACCCTTTCCTCTTCAAGGGAAAACCAACGCAAGTGCTCAAGAGGTAGCACCTGATTAGCATGGAAGATACCAACCACCTCCTGTCATTCCATGAATGATCCAGGCACACAAAAGGGTATTTATTAGAAGCTTTTAGAGGTGGCACATGCAAATTTACTTAGGACGGCAGGGTAATACCGCATATAGGTAGATATAGTGGAATCATCTGGAATAACTTTTGGGTTCAAGGTTTTTGATGTACAAGCAGAATGCCCACTTAGTATAGGCGAAGGCTAGCAAACAGATTGAGAAGCGGCCAGCTAGAGAGCAACAACGGTCATGAATGCATTATGCATAAGTAACATTGGACACTAGCATGAGTTGGATATGAACACCATGAACATAAATATCATAAAGGCTACGTTGGTTTTGATTCAACTACATGCATGAACATATGCCAAGTCAAGCCACTCAAACATTCGGAGGAGGATACCATATCATCATACTACATCACAATCATTTTAACGCAATGTTGATATCCATGATAAATCATTATCCACTCCTAGATACTTATGCATGGCATGAGAAACTATAATCGCTAATTGTCATTGCAAACATGTTTAATCATAATGGGCTGAATCATGGATACTAGGTTAAACATATTTACACAAACAGAACAAGTCGAGTTCATACCCATTTCTCTCTGCCACGGCCAGTTCATCGAATATCGTCATTATTGCCTTTCACTTGCACGGCCGAATGATATCAAAATAATAAAAGTGCAAGAATGCTGTGGACTAAGCTGGAATCTGCAAACATTTTATTCAACAGGAGAAGGCAAGGTAAAATGGGCTCTTCATTAGATCAACAGTTATTCATATGAGAGCCACTCAACATTTTCACTGTGGTCTTCTCCTCGGTACAACTCAAATAAAAAGAAAAGAAATTCAGAGAAACACACTGAAATATTTTTGGAGTTTTTGGTTTTCTTGAACAAGCAAATAAAAGGGAAAAGCAAAAGTGAGAAAAACTATTTACACAGTAAAGCTCCCAACAAGCAAAAGATGAGAAGGAAATCTTTTTGATTTTTCTTTTTAATGCAACAACTAAGCAAGCATAGAAAGTAAACTAACTACAACTATTTTTTTTGTTTTTTCTGAAGTTTTTCAAACTCAAAAGAAGAAAGCGAGAAAATAAATTTAAGCATGAATGATACAATGAAAAAGTGTGAACACCGACAGATGGAATGAGATGTGTGAACATGAATGTAATGTCGGTGAGAAACACGTACTCCCCCAAGCTTAGGCTTTTGGCCTAACTTGGTAATCAATCAGAAGCCTGGATAGTAGTTGGGGTACTGAGGAGCGGGCATCCACTGATCCCACTGCTGAGGCTCTTCGTGCTCCTCTGCAGCCTGATCGTTCCGGTAGGCAATGATGTCTGCAGGCATAATCCTATATCAGCCCCTGGCAACAGGATCAAACAAAGCAGGAGTAGGCAATGGAATAATATCACGAGTTTCAATGCTGAAAACCAAGTTATAAGGAATAGGGATATCAGGGTAATCTCATGCAATAAAATGGTGGTGTTCCATGGCTGCGCGGTCTAGGTAAACCCCGGTAAATGGATAATCATGAAGGCGTATCTCAACCTCGAAGTGAGCCGCCAAATGAGTAGCGAAAATCCCACCATGTATTTTACCCTTGGACCTATTAATGTGGAGGCGACGTGCCACAATAGCTCCCAAGCTATAAGTGGTGTCACCCTCTAATGCACGACGCAAAACAGCAAGGTCTGGTCAGCTGAGTGCACCCATCTTCTCTCTAACAAGCAAGCATTTTGCAATGAAAAGAGCAAAGTAATGAACAACAGGAAAATGCAAGCCAGCGGCAGTGATAGCTAACACCCCTCTCACATCTCCCACCGTCAAGGTACGATAAAAGGCCTCAAACTCTGCCAGCCTAGGCTCAGCTAGGCTCCCATAAGAAGAGATCATGCATATGTTACAAAATTCAGTAAGTGGTATCTGATGGGTTTCAGCATATAAATCAAACCGCACCTCAGGAGGATTATTCCTAAGAAGGAAAGTAAAACTTTGAACAAAGGTGCTTGTGAGGAGATGATATTGTTCGCATTCAGCTGCGATGAAGTCGGTGAGGCCGGCATTAGGAGCATATTGTGTGAACTCCTGAAGGATTCCAACCTCTTCCATGAACGGGGCGTCCAGCCATTCGCACAGCCGTACTTCCGCCAACCTCCGAGGATGGAGATCACTGTCAGATGACTCCCCAATAACACCCTTGGAGTTCTTCTTGGAACCAAACTTCCTAAAGATATTCATGGTTTTCCTATGAACAAAAATTCTGAAATTTTTGGTCCACAAAATTTTCTCAACAAAACTTCACAAGAATGATACCAACTACTCATAGGGATACACAAAGGCCATAGCAAGCATTCAAACTACTTAGAAGTCTAAGAATTCAACATGCAAGCTCATCTACAGCAGCACCAAGACTAGCTAATTATTCAAAATATAAACCACTAAAAAAACTATTTGGACAAATGGTGGAGTCACATACCAAGCAACAATCCCCCCAAACAGTTTCGAAAATGGAGCTTCGAGCAAAGAGATCGAAATCTGCGGGTTTGAGAGCAAGAACATGGGAGAGAGCTATGGGGAATTTTTTCTGGAGGTAGGTGATATAAGTGAGGGGGCCCACGTGGGGACCACAACCCACCAGGACGCGCCTGGGGGTCCTGGCGCGTCCAGGTGGGTTGTGCCCACCTAGTGCACCACCCTCTGATATTATTTGCACCAGAAATTCTCAAATATTTAGAAAAAAAATCGTATTAAATTTTCAGAGTATTCTGAGAACTTTTATTTTGGGACATTTTTTACTACATAGGAAATTCACAAAATAGACAAAACATGGTATTTTATTTTATTTAACTAATAAAAACAGAAAACAAAAAGTAGGGACAGAAGGTAGTGCTTACTAAATTCATCAACTTCATACCGCTAAAAAATGATCCATTAATAAGGTTGATCAAGTCTTATTAACAACCATTTTCGATTAGCATGAAACCTAAGAACTATCATAAATCACTAAGTTACCTTGCTACCTCTTGAGCACTGCATTGGTTTTCCCTTGAAGAGGAAAGGGTGATGCAGCAAAGTAGCGTAAGTATTTCCCTCAGTTTTTGAGAACCAAGGTATCAATCCAGTAGGAGGCCACACGCAAGTCCCTCGTACCTACACAAACAAATAAGAACCTCGCAACCAACGCGATAAAGGGGTTGTCAATCCCTTCACGGTCACTTACAAGAGTGAGATCTGATAGAGATAATAATGATAAGATAAATATTTTTGGTATTTTTATGATATAGATTGAAAGTAAAGATTGCAAAATAAAATAGATTGGAAACTTATATGATGGAGAATAGACCCGGGGGCCATAGGTTTCACTAGTGGCTTCTCTCAAGATAGCATAAGTATTACGGTGGGTGAATGAATTATTGTCGAGCAATTGATAGAAAAGCGAATAATTATGAGAATATCTAGGCATGATCATGTATATAGGCATCACGTCCGTGACAAGTAGACCGACTCCTGCCTGCATCTACTACTGTTACTCCACACATTGACCGCTATCTAGCATGCATCTAGAGTATTAAGTTCATAAGAACAGAGTAACGCCTTAGGTAAGATGACATGATGTAGAGGGATAAACTCAAGCAATATGATATAAACCCCATCTTTCTATCCTCGATGGCAACAATACAATACGTGTCGTTTCCCTTTCTGTCACTAGGATCGAGCACCGCAAGATTGAACCCAAAGCTAAGCACTTCTCCCATTGCAAGAAAGATCAATCTAGTAGGCCAAACCAAACTGATAATTCGAAGAGACTTGCAAAGATAACCAATCATGCATAAAAGATTTCAGAGAAGAATCAAACATTGTTCATAGATAGACTTGATCATAAACCCACAATTCATCGGATCTCGACAAACACACCGCAAAAAGAGTTACATCAAATAGATCTCCAAGAAGATCGAGGAGAACTTTGTATTGAGATACAAAGAGAGAGAAGAAGCCATCTAGCTACTAGCTATGGACCCGAAGGTTTGAAGTAAACTACTCACACATCATCGGAGGGGCCATGGAGTTGATGTAGAGGCCCTCCGTGATCGATGCTCCCTACGGCGGAGCTCCGGAAAAGGCCCCAAGATGGGATCTCTTGGGTAGATAAGGTTGCGGCAGTGGAAATAGGGTTTCGTGGTGCTCCTGGATGTTTTCGGGGTATGTGAACATATATAGGAGGAAGAAGTAGGTAGGTTGAGCCACGAGAGGGGAGGGCACACCCCCTGCCTCATGGACACCTCGTTGGTTTCTTGACGTCCACTCCAAGTCCTCTGGATCACGTTTATTCCAAAAATCACGCTCCCGAAGGTTTCATTCCGTTTGGACTCCGTTTGATATTCCTTTTCTGCGAAACACTGAAATAGGCAAAAAAACAGCAATTTGCACTGGGCCTTGGGTTAATAGGCTAGTCCCAAAAATAATATAAAAGTGTAACATAAAGCCCATTAACATCCAAAACAGACAGATAATATAATAGCATGGAACGATAACAAATTATAGATACGTTGGAGACGTATCATATCTCAATGGGGATATGAATGTCCCCAACAATAAGCATTTCATATTTCTTTTTGACAGTAGGTAGAGGTATTTGAAAACTTCCAATAGTGATTGTCGGAGATTTTTCAATAACATTAATACCATTCACTTGGAATTGTTTGTTTGGAAAGTGCACCGTATGCTCATTACCATTGATATGAAAAGTGACCTTGCTTTTATTGCAATCAATAACAGCCCCTACAGTATTCAAGAAGGGTCTACCAAGGATAATTGACATGTTTTCGTCCTCAGGCATCTCAAGTATAACAAAGTCAGTCAAAATAGTAACATTAGCAACAACAACGGGCACATCTTCACAGATACCGATAGGTATGGCAGTTGATTTGTCAGTCATTTGCAAAGATATTTCAGTAGGTGTGAGTTTTTTGAAATCGAGTCTTTTATATAAAGAGAAAGGCATAACACTAACACCAGCTCCTAAATCACACAAAGCAGTTTTCACATAATTCTTTTTGATGGAGCAAGGTATAGTTGGTATTCCCGGATCTCCAAGTTTTTTAGGTACTCCATCTTTAAAAGTATAATTAGCAAGCATATTGGAGATTTCAGCTTCCTGTATTTTTCTCTTATTAGTGATGATGTCTTTCATGTACTTTGCATAAGGAGGCATTTTCAAGATATTAATGTCCTACTCTCCTATGGCAGCGAGGTCCAATTGGAAACTAAGGGATATTAATGTCTCCTTTTAATAGAGTACTGGAACAAAGCATTAAGGGCATCTTCAATGGTTGTAAGATAGTTGTTGGTAGACTTTGCCACATAGGATTTTTGATGATGTGTCATACAATAAATGAGGGAAGAGAGGAAGGTTGTATCTACATGAACCAACATCCCTCGCACAAACTCCAATGTAGAATGAGAGAGCACCTTATTTATTATCTCACATCCTATTGGGCAAACTAGATACAACCCATTGGAGTTGTTGTATGTTAAGGTGTTGGTTGATGACATGACATATTTTACCAACAAACTAACATACAGACTGTTGGAGATGCCCTAACACAGTGAATACATGAACTCCTCAAACTACAGTCATCAACAGGAGTGGTCCGACTATTGTCACTTCGGGGTTGCCGGATCATAACACGTAGTAGGTGACTATAACTTGCAAGACCGGATTTAGAATATGGATATAATGGTGATAACATAAACGGTTCAGATCTGAAATCATGGCAACCGGGCCCAAAGTGACAAGCATTAAGCATGGCAAAGTCATAGCAACATCAATCTTAGAACATAGTGGATACTAGGGATCAGACCCTAACAAAAGTAACTCGATGATATGATGAATCTCGTCCAACTCCTCACCGACCAGCAAGCCTATGAAGGAATTACTCACTCCCAGTGGGGAGTATCATGAAATTGGCGATGGAGAAGGGTTGGTGATGACGAAGAACGAAGACACCCCTCTCCGGAGCCCCAAACGGACTCCAGATCTGGCCTCCCGATGAAGAACAGGAGGTGACGGCGGCTGCGTCTCGTAGATCGCGATAATTCTTTCTCCCTAATTTTTTTTCCTCTAAAAATAGGATTTTATAGCGTCGGTTTCAGGGTCTGCGGGCCACCAGGTGGGGACAACCCACCTGGGCGCGCCAGGAGGGGGCGCATCCTGGTTGGTTGTGCCCACTCAGGTGCCCCCCTCCGGTGGATCTTGGCTCCAGAAATTCGTATTTATTGTATAAAAAATCCTCGCAAAGTTTCGTTCCATTCCGAGAATTTTTATTTCTGCACAAAAACAACACCATGGTAGTTCTGCTGAAAACAACGTCAGCCTGGGTTAGTTTCATTCAAATCATGCAAATTAAAGTCTAAAATAAGAGGAAAAGTGTTAGGAAAAGTAGATACGTTGGAGACGTATCACCGCCTTCCTCAATATGCGTCAGGAGATCTGAGACCCATATGTGCATCAAGAGCTGCAGCACGATCTGGTGGGGCACCTATGCAGGCTCAAGGGCAACACCTAGTTCAACATGTGATAAACTATGAGTTTTAATTTATGTTTGAATTATGAGTTTGCTTCGTTGAACTATTTGATTTGTATTGATTTTTGTAATGAACTATGTGATAAGAATTAATTTATGTTGAATTTTGTGCCGAAGAACGGCGAATTTGGGCCAATTTGCGCCGAATTTGAACCGATATCGGCGGCTGGGAGCGAACTTTGGGGGGTCGGCTGGGAACCCTCCCCCCCCCCCCCCCCCCCCCCCCCCCCCCCCCCCCCCCCCCCGGGCCGAAATTACCACCGGTTGGCCCAAGCGGCGATATTTCAAGTCCTTGAGGATCCGAACGACTGGAGATGCTCTAAGACGATGGAGAGAAGAGAGAAAGCGGTGTGCGTGGGCCCCAGAGCTACGAGGCTCGCGTGCGCGAGGCACAAGCGCGTTAGCGAGCGAGGCAACCAACCGAATATTTGTTAAGAGCTGAGATTCAAAGAGCTCTTCTACGCAGATAATAATTTTGTGCCCGACGCCTACATGATACTACGTGGCAGCACCAACAACGTTTAGGCAATTGTGTTTTTTTCAAAGCTGATGCTAGCGCAGTTGGGAAGGAAATATCGTCACAGATGGGGTCGCCCGTGAAGAAATTTCGAGATTCAAATGCAGTCCAGATTGTTTCAGTACTTGAAATTGCTTCACACACCTCCCACCCAACGCTGTCATGTATTGTCAGATTTGCTTCTCACGATCACACAGATGATGTCGTTCGTGAAGCAATTTCGGGATTCAAATGCAGTCCAGATGGTTTCATTACTGCCAACGTGGGATTTCTAACAAATTCCTGAACGCTTAATTAACACCTCGGTAAGTTGTTTTCTATCCGCGAAATTGTAATTACCTCTGTCTCAGAATATAACGTCTCATATTGTAAGACGACGTATATTTTTTCAGTTTAAAATTAAACTGAAAAATATCTTATATTTTGAGACGGAGATAGTACGGTAAAGATTCCACGTGGTAGCCATGGTCATTTCTTGTAGCTGCCGGCAAAGTAGGCGAGGCAACCTACGAGGGGTGCGTTGGTGTACGTGGTGGGCTCCGACCGCGCGTAGTCAGTGCGGTCGTCCGGGAACGCGTCGTTCTGGTCCGGCCCGCCGACGACGGCGCCGGTATGCACGTTGGGATTAGGGCCACCGGCGTAGAGGTAGCTCTGGAAACCCTCCTGGCAGCCGATGTGCGCCGGGTGCACGTCCACGGACGGCATGGAGGACGCCCTGTGGTGTATCCTATGAGGGGAGCTGGCGCCGTAGCCCACCATGTAGGACATCCCCAGCGGGTTGTCGCCCAGCACGTAGTCCACCTGCCTCTTGGCCAGGGCCCTGAGGGCCTTGTGGGTGACGGGGAGGTTCTGGCAGGAGAAGGCGCGGTTGGAGACGGCCATGTACTTGGCGTAGGTGGTGAGCAGGAAGCTCGCCGAGGCGACGTACTGCAGGTTGGCGTTGCCCGACCGGTGCATCAGCCCGCCCGGCGTGTACGGCGTCGTCGACGAAGGGGAGCTGGACTTGGGCAGGACGCGGCAGATGAACTCCTCCGCTTGACGCGTGAACGGCTCCAGCCTCTTGTCCCTGTCCAACAGAGCCCTCTGCTCGGACGGATGCAATTTGTCAGCTGCATATGGCATACTGGCATTGGAGAGGGTTGCATGGTGTGTTTCAGTTACCCGTGACAGAAGGACGCGCGCCCCGGCGAGCTTGTTGTCCCAGCTGAACATGTCGACGCCGTCGTTGGCGCCGAGGGACATGAGGTCGTTGAGGTAGGAGCTGTTCTTCGTCGTCCAGAGCAGCCATGCGGATCCCCATAGGAGCTCGTCCTGCACACCGTGCACGCAAAGTCGTGACGAGAAACACGCAGGAGCGCTATATAAGGATTTCCAATTCGTTGCACGGCGTGATCTTTTGAAGGATTTGGCTTGCACCTTGTAGCCGGAGTAGGACGGGTAGTAGTTGCTGACGCCGCCGCCGACGTGGTCGCTGTACTTCCCCTGATGCTGCCAAGCGAACGCCATCACGTCCCTGGCCGCCGCGACCAGCCTCCTGGAGTAGTCCGGGTCGGCGGCCTTGAAGACCAGGCTGGCTGCGGCGAGCGCGGCCGCGGTCTCCCCTGCGACGTCGGACCCCGGGGCGGACGCCGACACCTCGTACACATTCCGCGGCGTGTCCATGTCCTCCGGCCGCTCCCAGCAGCGGTGGTCGGCGTCGGCGTCGCCCACTCCGACGTAGAGTTTGTCCTGGGTCGTTTTGGCCGCCTTCAGGAGGTAGTCCGTCGCTGTTAGACTATGTATAGCTTTTGTATTTGTATACGTATATTGTTTCTATTGTAACACACTCATTATATATATATATGAGATAAGCCACCCATAGAGGGTTGAGGTGGTTCTCCCAAATCATTGTCTTACATGATAACATACCTAATTACGATTCACGCTTCCGCAAAACCCTAACCCCGCCGCCGCCCCCTCCATCGCGCCGCCGCCGCCACCAGATCGCGCCGCCGCCGCCATGTCGGGTGCCGCCACCTCCAGCTCCTCCTCTGCCGGGTTTCTCCCGGACTCGCTCGCCGCCCTCCTCTCGCTCCCGCTTGACTCGGCCATGATGCGGCCGCCGCAGCTCGGGACCAGGAGCGTTGGCTCGTTTTTCTCCAACAACTCTCCGGCTCCTTCATCGCCGGGGCTTGCGCTGACGGTTCATACGTCGAGCGCCTCTTCACCCGCCTCGTCGTCCGGCGTCATCGCGCCTTTGGCTTTCGCGCCCGAGGACACCTCGTCGGCTGTCACGGCGGGGCTCATGCCATCCGCGCCTCAGGAGGGATTCACTCCGGCAGCGCTACCGCCGCCCGCGGGTTCCAATCTCGTGGTCTCGCCCGCGCCGCCTGCCCCTGCCCCCATGGCGTACGCGCCTCCGGCAGGTGCCTCCACGGGATCGCTGCATCCACCGTTTCACTTCGGCAACCTCATCATCGTCAAGCTCTCGTCCGACAATTATATCTTCTGGCGTGTGCAGGTTCTTCCGCTCCTTGGGAGCCACTACTTGCTTGGCTACGTCGACGGCACTTTTCCTTGCCCTCCTGCGCTGGTGGACAGCGTGAACGGCCCGGTTTACAACCCGGCACACCGTGTCTGGACGGGGCAGGACCAGGCGAACGTCTCCTCCATCCAGGGTTCGCTCACTCCGGCTGTTGCTGGGCTCGTCGTCTTCGCGAAGACCTCCCATGAGGCTTGGACCATCCTTGAGTGCTCTTTTGCGTCACAGTCGCAAGCCCGGGTCAGTGCGCTCCGTCGCGAGCTTGGTGCCTGTGAGAAGCTTGATTCCACGGCAACGGAGTTCTACAACAAGGTCAAGGCTCTTGCTGACACATTGGCATCCATTGGACAACCGCTTACCGATTCTGAGTTCAACTCCTTCATTGTCAACGGCCTCGACGAAGAGTATGATGGCTTAGTTGAGATCATTAATGAGCGCGGCAACACGACCCCCATGATGGCGCATGAGGTCTACTCTCGGCTTCTTCTTACTGAGCAGCGAGTTGAGGCGCGCCGTGCCAACCGTAGTCGCGGCTCCTCCTCCGCCAACGCGGCCTACCGAGGTGGTCGCCCCTCCGGCGGCGCCCAGTCCTCCGCCTCGGGCAAGGGGCCCGCGTCGCTTCCTCCGGCCTCGTCCACCCCCACTCTGACGCTACCGGGTGATGGGGGTCGGCGGGTCTGCCAGCTTTGTGGTCTTGACGGCCATTGGGCCTCCAAGTGCCATCGTCGCTTTCAGAAGAGCTTCCTCGGTCTCGGCAATGACGGCAAGGATACGCGCAACACTGCGCGTCAGGTGGCTATGGCTGATCGCCCGGCCCCGCAGAAGCCTCAGGGCCATACTCAGTCCTACTCCGTTGATCCGCACTGGTACATGGATTCTGGTGCGACGGAGCATCTGACGAATGAGATGGGGAAGCTTCATCCTCGCGAGCCCTATCATGGTTCCGACAAGATCCACACCACCAACGGAGCAGGTATGCACATCTCCCATATTGGTCAAGCATCCCACTAGTCATGCCACTAGGAGGCTTCAGCTTCGTGATGTTCTTAGAGTACCATCTGTGACGCGTAATCTCCTTTCCGTTCCTAAACTCACTTATGACAATAATGTTTTTTGTGAATTTCACCCGTTTGATCTTTTTATTAAGGATCGGGACACGAGGGCCGTTCTGCTTAGTGGGCGTCTCTACCAGGGTCTTTACCGTCTGGAGCATCCTGGAGTCTCTCGGGTTTTCAGTGGAGTTCGCGTCTCGTCGTCACAGTGGCATGCTCGTCTTGGTCATCCTGCCACTGTTGGGGAACGTAGCAATAATTCAAAATTTTCCTACGTGTCACCAAGATCTATCTATGGAGTCATCTAGCAACGAGGGAGGAGTGGATCTACATACCCTTGTAGATCGCGCGCGGAAGCGTTCAAGAGAACGGGGTTGATGGAGTCGTACTCGTCGTGATCCAAATCACCGATGATCCAAGCGCCGAATGGACGGCACCTCCGCGTTCAACACACGTACGGAGCAGCGACGTCTCCTCCTTCTTGATCCAGCAAGGGGGAAGGAGAGGTTGATGGAGATCCAGCAGCACGACGGCATGGTGGTAGAAGTAGCGGGATTCCAACAGGGCTTCGCCAAGCGCTGCGGGAGGAGGGAGATGTGTCATGGGAGGGAGAGGGAGGCGCCAGGGCTTAGGTGTTGCTGCCCTCCCTTCCCCCCACTATATATAGGGCCAAGGGAGAGGGGGGGCGCAGCCTTGGCCCTTCCTCCAAGGAAGGGTGCGGCCAGGGAGGAGTCCATCCTCCCCAAGGCACCTCGGAGGTGCCTTCCCCCTTTAGGACTCTTCCTTTCCCTTATCTCTTGGCACATGGGCCTCTTGGGGCTGGTGCCCTTGGCCCATACAGGCCAAGGCGCACCCCCTACAGCCCATGTGGCCCCCCGGGGCAGGTGGCCCCACCCGGTGGACCCCCGGGACCCTTCCGGTGGTCCCAGTACAATACCGGTGACCCCGAAACTTGTCCCGATAGCCGAAATAGCACTTCCTATATATAATTCTTTACCTCCGGACCATTCCGGAACTCCTCGTGACGTCCGGGATCTCATATGGGACTCCGAACAACTTTCGGATTACCGCATACTAATATCTCTATAACCCTAGCATCACCGAACCTTAAGTGTGTAGACCCTACGGGTTCGGGAGACATGCAGACATGACCGAGATGACTCTCCGGTCAATAACCAACAGCGGGATCTGGATACCCATGTTGGCTCCCACATGTTCCACGATGATCTCATCGGATGAACCACGATGCCAAGGACTTAATCAATCCCGTATACAATTCCCTTTGTCTAGCGGTACGATACTTGCCCGAGATTCGATCGTCGGTATCCCGATACCTTGTTCAATCTCGTTACCGGCAAGTATCTTTACTCGTTTCGTAACACATCATCCCCTGATCAACTCCTTGATCACACTGTGCACATTATGATGATGTCCTACCGAGTGGGCCCAGAGATACCTCTCCGTTTACACGGAGTGACAAATCCCAGTCTCGATTCGTGCCAACCCAACAGACACTTTCGGAGATACCTGTAGTGTACCTTTATAGCCACCCAGTTACGTTGTGACGTTTGGCACACCCAAAGCACTCCTACGGTATCCGGGAGTTGCACAATCTCATGGTCTAAGGAAATGATACTTGACATTAGAAAAGCTTTAGCATACGAACTACATGATCTTTGTGCTAGGCTTAGGATTGGGTCTTGTCCATCACATCATTCTCCCAATGATGTGATCCCGTTATCAACGACATCCAATGTCCATGGTCACGAAACCGTAACCATCTATTGATCAATGAGCTAGTCAACTAGAGGCTTACTAGGGACATGGTGTTGTCTATGTATCCACACATCTATCTGAGTTTCCTATCAATACAATTATAGCATGGAAAATAAATGATTATCATGAACAAGGAAATATAATAATAACCAATTTATTATTGCCTCTAGGGCATATTTCCAACAGTCTCCCACTTGCACTAGAGTCAATAATCTAGTTCACATCGCCATGTGATCAACACTCACAGGTCACATCGCCATGTGACCAACATCCAAAGAGTTTACTAGTGTCACTAAACTAGTTCACATCATCATGTGATTAAGACTCAATGAGTTCTGGATTTGATCATGTTTTGCTTGTGAGAGAGGTTTTAGTCAACGGGTCTGCAACATTCAGATCCGTATGTACTTCGCAAATCTCTAGGTCATATTATAAATGCTGCTTCCACGCTCCACTTGGAGCTATTCCAAATGGTTGCTCCACTATACGTATCCAGTTTGCTACTCAGAGTCATTCGGATAGGTGTTAAAGCTTGCATCGATGTAACCCTTTACGCTGAACTCTTTATCACCTCCATAATCGAGAAACATGTCCTTATTACTCCAAGGACAATTTTGACCGCTGCCTAGTGATCCACTCCTGGATCACCTTTGTACCCTCTTTCCAGACATGTGGCAAGGCACACATCAGGTGCGGTACTCAGCATGGCATACCGTATAGAGCCTATGACAAAAGCATAGGGGACGACAATCGTCCTTTCTCTTTCTTCTGCCGTGGTCGAGCTTTAAGTCTTAACTTCATACCTTACAACTCAGGCAAGAACTCCTTCTTTGACTGGTCCATCTTGAACACCTTCAAGATCATGTCAAGGTATGTGCTCATTTGAAAGTACCATTAAGCGTTTTGATCTATCCTTATAGATCTTGATGCTCAATGTTCAAGTAGCTTAATCCAGGCTTTCCATTGAAAAACACTTTCCAAATAACCCTATATGCTTTCCAGAAATTCTACGTCATTTCTGATCAACAATATGTCAACATATATTTATCAGAAATTCTATAGTGCTCCCACTCACTTCTTTGGAAACACAAGTTTCTCATAAACTTTGTATACACCCAAAAACTTTGATCATCTTATCAAAGCATACACTCCAACTCTGAGATGCTTACTCCCGTCCCTAGAAGGATTCCTGGAGCTTTGCATACTTATTAACATCTTTCAGGATTGACAAAACCTTCCGGTTGTATCACATACAACCTTTCCTCAAGAAAATCGTCGAGGAAACAATGTTTTGACATCCTATCTGCAAGATTTCATAAATAATGCAGTAATCGCTAATATAATTCCAACAAACTCTTAGCATCGCTACGAGTGAGAAAGTCTCATCGCAGTCAACTCCTTGAACTTGTCGGAAAACATCTTAACGACAAGTCGAGCTTTCTTAATGGTGATACCTACCATCATTGTCCGTCTTCCTTTTAAAATCCATATGTACCTAACAGCCTTACGACCATCAAGTAGTTCATATATGGATCCTCTCTCGGATTATATGGCCTCGAGCCATTTTGGAATCCAGGCCCACCATCACTTCTCCATAGCTCGTAGGTTCATTGTTGTCTAGCAACATGACTTCCAAGACAGGATTACGTACCACTCTGAAGTAGTACGCATCCTTGTCATCCCACGAGGTTTGGTAGTGACTTGATCTGAAGTTTCATGATCACTATCATAAGCTTCCACTTCAATTGGTGTAGGTGCCACAGGAACAACTCATGTGCCCTGCCACACACTAGTTGAAGAGACGGTTCAATAACCTCATCAAGTCTCCACCATCCTCCCACTCAATTATTTCGAGAGAAACTTTTCCTCGAGAAAGGACCCGATTCTAGAAACAATCCCTTATTGCTTTCGGATCTAAGACAGGAGGTATACCCAACTGTTTTGGGTGTCCTATGAAGATGCATTTATCCGCTTTGGGTTCGAGCTTATCAGCCTGAAACTTTTTCACATAAGCGTCGCAGCCCCAAACTTCTAAGAAATGACAGCTTATGTGACGCCCCCGATTTAATCGTACACTAATCATACACGCAAACGTGTACGATCAAGATCAGGGACTCACGGGAAGATATCACAACACAACTCTACAAATAAAAAAAAGTCATACAAGCATCATATTACAAGCCAGGGGCCTCGAGGGCTCGAATACAAGAGCTCGATCATAGACGAGTCAGCGGAAGCAACAATATTTGAGTACAGACATAAGTTAAACAAGTTTACCTTAAGAAGGCTAGCACAAACTGGGATACAGATCGAAAGAGGCGCAGGCCTCCTGCCTGGGATCCTCCTAAACTACTCCTGGTCGTCGTCAGCAGGCATCACGTAGTAGTAGGCACCTCCGGTGTAGTAGGGGTCGTCGTCGACGGTGGCGTCTGGATCCTGGGCTCCAACATCTGGTTGCGACAACCAGGTAGAAGGGATAGGAGGAAAAGAGGGAGAAAGCAACCGTGAGTACTCATCCAAAGTACTCGCAAGCAAGGAGCTATACTACATATGTATGCATTGGTATCAAATGGAATAAGGGTAGCATATGTGGACTGAACTGCAGAAAGCCGGAATAAGGGGGGATAGCTAGTCCTTTCAAAGACTACGCTTCTGGCAGCCTCCGTCTTGCAGCATGTAGAAGAGAGTAGACTGAAGTCCTCCAAGTAGCATCGCATAGCATAATCCTAACCGATGATCCTCCCCTCGTCGCCCTGTGAGAGAGCGATCACCGGTTGTATCTGGCACTTGGAAGGGTGTGTTCTATTAAGTATCCGGTTCTAGTTGTCATAAGGTCAAGGTACAACTCCAAGTCGTCCTGTTACCGAAGATCACGGCTATTCGAATAGATTATCCCTGCAGGGGTGCACCACATTCCCCAACACGCTTGATCCCATTTGGCCGGACACACTTTCCTGGGTCATGCCCGGCCTCGGAAGATCAACACGTCGCAGCCCCACCTAGACCAACAGAGAGGTCAGCACGCCGGTCTAAACCTAAGCGCCCAGGGGTCTGGGCCCATCGCCCTTAGCACACCTGCATGTTGCGAACGCGGCCGGAAGCAGAACTAGCCCCCTTAATACAAGAGCAGGCTTACGTTCCAATCCGGCGCGCGCCACTCAGTCGCTGACGTCACGAAGGCTTCGGCTGATACCACGACGCCGGGATACCCATAACTACTCCCGCGTAGATGGTTAGTGCGTATAGACGAAATGGCCAAACTCAGATCAAATACCCAGATCTCGTTAAGCGTGTTAAGTATCCGCGAACGCCGACCAGGGCCAGGCCCACCTCTCTCCTAGGTGGTCGGAACCTGCCCTGTCGCTCCGCCTCAAAGATCCACTCGCGGGTGCTCCTACGAGCCGACCCGTCTTTAATCACCACATGTATCATGTATAAAGTAAATAGAATATACCCGTGATCACCTCCCGAGTGATCACGGCCCGATAGTATAGCACAGCAGACGGACAAGAATGTAGGGCCACAGATGGAAATTCTAGCATCCTATACTAAGCAAGTAGGATTGCAGGTAAAGGTATCAACAGTAGTAGCAAGGACAGGCTATGCATCAGAATAGGAATAACGAAAGCAGTAACATGCTACACTACTCTAATGCAAGAAGTATAGAGGAGAGTAGGCGATATCTGGTGATCAAGGGGGGGGCTTGCCTGGTTGCTCTGGCAAGAGAGAAGGGTCGTCAACTCCGTAGTCGTACTGGGTAGCAGCGGCGTCGGTCTCGATGTCTAGCGAGAGAAGAGGGGGAAGAAACAATAAATATAATGCAAACAAATGCATGACGTTGCATGACATGACAAGTATCGGTGCTAGGGGTGCCCTATCGCGGTATGAGGTGATACCGGTGAAGGGGGAAACATCCGGGAAAGTATCCCCGGTGTTTCGCGTTTTCGGACAGATGAAAGGAGGGGGAAAGTTGCGTGTTCGCTATGCTAGGGATGCGTGGAGGACGAACAGACCGCGTATCCGGATTCGTCTCGTCGTTCTGAGCAACTTTCATGTTGAAATATTTAATCCGAGTTACGGATTAAAAGATATGATTTTCTGAAGATTTTATTAATTTGGTATTAATTTAATTATTTAAATTAATTCGAAATGAATTAATGACATCAGCATGATGTCATGCTGACGTCAGCAGTCAACTGAGTTGACTGGGTCAAACTGACATGTGGGTCCAGTGGGACCCACCTGTCATACCCTGTTTAGGTTAATTAGGTCTTAGTTAAACTAAGTACTATTTAATTAAACTAACTAGTTAATTAGCTTAATTAAACATGATTAATTAACTTAATTAATTTAGTTAATTAATCAATTAATTAATTAAATTCATTTCTATTTTTTATTTATTATCAATTTTGTTCACAGGGGGTGGGCCCTGTTGGTCAGTGGCACAAGGCCACGCCGGCTGTGACACACACACACACACACACAGGGGCAACATGCCCATGGTGTGGCCAGGGGAGGCACTGGCACGCGCCGATGAGGCCGGCGAGCGAGGGACAAGACCAGAGGCGGCGCGGCAGGTGGCGGTGGCGGTGGTGGCCGCGAGCGGCGAGCAGGGCAACGTGCGGATCGGCGAGCAGCAGCGGCTGGGCGTACGGGGGCAGGTGCAGGCGTAGGCGGGATCGCGACGGGGAGGCTAGTGGCCGCAGCCGGGGAAGGCGAGGCCAACGCGCGGATGGGGGACTGCCGGAGCGCAGCCATGGTGGCCAACGCCGCGTGCGATCACCTACGACGACGGGGACGAAGGGGACGAGGGGGAATCGGTGAGGGGCTCACAGCGGAGCGTAGGGGGGCGGCAGGGCTCGGGGAGACGAGGTAGCGAGCGACGGGCGGCGGTGTCGAGGCGCCGGCAGCGGTGGCGCGGCGATGGGGCGGCGGTGTCCAGGCGGCGGGGCGCGGCTCGATCGGGCTTCAGGGTCGGTAACGAGGCGAGGCGCCGGCGTCGAGGCGGGGCGGCGCGTCGCCGGGGAGAGCCCGCGGGGTCGGGATGAGGCGACGGGAGCGATGGGACGGGGGCGACGAGCGCTGGGGCGCTGGGTGTGTGGCGGCGCTGGGAGGGAGAGGGGAGAGAATGCGGGGGGAGAGTGGGGGTCGTGGGATAGGGTTAGGTCACGGTGGGGGGTTATGGAGGGTTAGGTGGGCCGGCCTGGTTGGATGGCCAGCCGGGCTGAGGCCCAGCGCGGGGGGGGGGGGGCTTGCGGCCTGCCGGGCCGAAGCCCAGGGTTTTTTTTGTTTGTTTGTTTAGTTTTTCTTTTTTGTATTTTCTTTCTTTTATTTATTTTCTCTTGTGTTTCAATTCAGTTTAAAATATTTATGCATTTTATAAAAACTGGGTCTCCTACACCACAATTATCTATGTAATATTTAGTACAAACCGAACATTTTTATTTCAATGTTTGAAAACTTTTATTATTTACCAAAGTTTGAATTTGAATTTTGGTCCGGTTTTGATCTAACGATCGATTAGCAACAGTAACGTAGGTAGCGTGGCTCCATTAGCGTGGGATTACTGTAGCTTAATTACCCGGGCGTTACAAATCTCCTCCACTACAAGAAATCTCGTCCCGAGATTTAGGAGGTAGAAGGAAACAACGCGGGGTATTCTTCACGCAGGCGATCCTCGTGTTCCCAAGTGGCTTCGTCTTCAGAGTGATTCGACCACTGGACTTTGAGGAATTTGATCGCCTTCTGACGTGTGCGGCGTTCAGCTTGGTCAAGAATGCGGACCGGATGCTCTTTATAAGAGAGGTCCTGTTGCAATTCGAGCACTTCATGATCCACCGCTCGGATTGGATCCTTGAAGCATCGGCGGAGTTGTGACACATGGAACACATCGTGAACCTGAGAAAGGTTCGGCGGAAGCTCCAGTTGATATGCCACCTTTCCACGCCTTTCGAGAATAGTGAAGGGACCGATATAGCGAGGAGCTAGCTTGCCCTTGATCCCGAAGCGGTGAGCACCCTTCATTGGTGTAACTCGAAGATAAGCCTTTTCGCCAGGTTGATAGACCATGTCTTGGTGATGACGGTCATACTGACTTTTCTGACGTGACTGAGCAGTCTTGAGATTCTCACGAATAATGCGAACTTGTTCTTCGGCCTGTTGGATAATATCCGGACCGAAGAGTGGACGTTCCCCCGTTTCTGACCAGTTCAGAGGGGTTCGACACTTTCGTCCATATAGCACTTCGAAGGGGGACATCTTCAGACTAGCTTGATAGCTATTATTATAAGAGAACTCGGCATATGGAAGAGATTCCCCCCATTTCTTGCCGAATGATATTACACAAGCTCGAAGCATGTCTTCGAGAACTTGGTTGACACGTTCAACCTGTCCTTGCGACTGAGGATGAAACGCAGTACTGAACGACAGATGAGTTCCCATAGCTTCTTGGAAACTCGCCCAAAACCTTGAAGTGAATAAGCTGCCACGGTCTGAACTGATAACCAGTGGGACACCGTGAAGTGAAACAATTCTGTCCATGTAGAGAGTAGCAAGATGACTAGCAGTAATTGTCTCTTTGACCGCCAGAAAATGGGCAACTTTGGAAAGCCGGTCAATGACGACAAGAATAGCATCATTACCTTTCTGCGATTTGGGAAATCCAGTGACGAAGTCCATTTCAACATGGTCCCATTTCCATTCAGGAATGGAGATAGGTTGCAGAGTTCCAGCAGGCATTTGATGCTCTGCTTTGATTCGGCGACAAACGTCACACTCAGCAACATAACGAGCAATGTCCTGCTTCATATTAGACCACCAGAATCTTTGACGAATATCCTGGTACATCTTTGTACTACCAGGATGGATGGACAGAGGCGTATCATGAGCTTCTTGCATAACCCTTTTAGTCTTATCCAGGTTTTTCTTCGAACATGGTACCACTAGGCGGCCTTTGAAATACAAGGCGCCATCGTCCGCAACAGTGAAGAATGAGGGCTTTCTTTTTTTGAGGTCGCGCTTAATCTTGAGGACTTCATCGTCACATTTCTGTATCCATTTGATGGTGTCCACAAGATCTGGTTTCGCAACCAGGGTATTGAGAGAACCCTTGGAAACAACATGGAGGTTCCGTTTGGGGAAACCTTCGGGAGGGGGAGCGAGTGATCCCGGAGGAACAATATGGAGGTTCAGCCTTCTAAATTCTTCGGTAAGCGAAGGCTGAACTTTGTGGACCTGGAGGTGGTTGCAGTAAGACTTGCGGCTCAAGGCATCAGCCATTACATTAGCCTTGCCGGGGGTATAGGATATACCCACGTCAAAGTCTGCAACAGTCTCCATCCATCTCTGCTGACGGAGGTTCAGATCTGGCTGAGTAAACAGATACTTCAGACTTTGATGGTCAGTGAAGATCTCGCAACGATTACCGAGAAGGTAATGTCGCCACTGCTTCAGTGCATGAATGACAGCAGCAAGCTCGAGGTCGTGAACTGGGTAGTTTTCTTCGTGAGGGCGCAGTTGACGAGAGGCATAAGCAATCACTCTGCGCTCTTGCATTAGGACACAGCCTAATCCTTGACGGGAAGCGTCGCAGTAAACGACGGAGTCCTTCTTAGTATCAGGTGGAGCAAGTACGGGGGCAGAAGTCAACTTGTCTTTGAGCGCCTGGAAACTTTCCTGACACTTGTCTGTCCAGTCAAACTTGACACCCTTATGCAACAGATTAGTCAGAGGCCTGGCAAATCTTGGAGAAGTTCTCGACGAATCGACGGCAGTAGCTGGCGAGGCCGAGAAAACTTCGGACTTGCTTCACATTCTTCGGAGGAGTCCAATCGAGAATAGCCTGAACTCGTTCGGGGTTGACGGCAATACCATCCTTGGAGATGACATGCCCGAGATAGGTTACTTCGGGGAGCCAGAATTCGCACTTGGAATACTTAGCATACAGCTGATGTTCTCGAAGCTTCTCCAGCACAAGACGCAATTGTCCAGCATGTTCTTCCTCGTTCTTGGAAAATACAAGGATATCGTCCAGATAAACCACGACGAACTTGTCGAGGTAATCCATGAATATATAATTCATCAGACGAGAGAAGGTGGCGGGAGCATTCGTTAAGCCGAATGACATGACGGTGTACTCGTATGACCCATACTGAGTCACGAAGGCGGTTTTTGGGATGTCCTCCTCACGAACACGGATCTGGTGGTAACCCAACCTCAAGTCAAGTTTGGAGAACACTGATGAACCAGCCAGTTGATCATAAAGATCATTGATCCGAGGAAGAGGATATTTATTCTGAATGGTAGCTTGGTTTATAGGACGGTAGTCTTGGACTAATCGATTTGTCCCATCCTTTTTCTTAACAAAGAGAGAAGGTGCTCCCCAGGGAGAGCAACTTGGACGAATGAAACCTTTGACAAGAGATTTGTCGATTTCCTCCTTAAGCTCAATGAGTTCATGCGGCGGCATCTTGTAGGGTCGTTTAGCTATAGGGGTAGTGCCGGGTTTCAAGTCGATGATGAATTCGACAGCTCTAGCAGGAGGAATCCCTAGAAGTTCTTCTGGGAAGATGTCTTGGAATTCACGATCGACGGGAATGTTTTCAATGCCCTCGAGTGGTGCAGCGTTCAACGCATTCAAGGCATAAAGACGTGCCTCGGCGTTCTGAACTAGATGAGCTTGGTAAGCAATTATTTCGTCAGAAGGGTGTAGCAGATGGACGACCTTAGTGGCGCAAACTATAGAAGCAGTATGCGCTTTCAACCAATCCATTCCCAGAATGAGGTCGATGCTACAGGACTTCAGTACGATGGGAGAGGCAAGGAATTCCAGCCCTTCAATTTCAACGGGAACATCGTGACTAACCATAGAGGTTTGACACTGGCCCGCAAGAGTGTGTACCACAATCGCAGTGTTCATCTCTTCGTATTTAATGCCATGCATGAATGCAAACTCAGCTGATATGAATGAATGTGATGCTCCTGTATCAAATAAAACAGATGCTGGTACTGAATTTACGAGGAGTGTACCCATCACGGTAGCAGGCTGGTCTAGAACTTCATTGAGATCAACATGGTTGGCATGAACACGACCATAAGACTTGGCACTGTTGTTGCGAGGCTGGTTGCTTCCACGGCCAGTTGTTGGGAGGGCCAGTTGATTCTGGTTTTGATTGCAATCCCTAGCACGGTGACCTGGTTGACCACACTTGTAGCAGAGACCATTATTGGGAGTGGGAACAGGAGCTTGTGGTGGTGGAGCTGGAAGTCTTGTCTGCCTAGTTGGAGGAGCAGGCAGACGAGGTGCAACATAGGTCTGCCTTGGGGCAGGTGCATTCGGCTGGTACATGCTGTTGGGAATCCATATTTTGCGCTTCTGTGAAGACGGGCCTGAAGATGAGCCCGTGTCACGGCTGCGCCTGTGAGAGCTCTGGTATTCCTGCAGAACAGTTTCGACATTGATGGCCTTGTTCACCAAGGTGGCGAAATCAGTAAAGTCGTGCACTAGAAGTGCGAGCTTGATGTCAGCTTGAAGGCCATCACGGAACTTCTCCTGTCTGTGTGCATCAGTTGCAATGTCTTCTTCAGCATAGCGGGACAAGTCCAGAAACTCCCGCTGATAAGCTTCCACAGTTTTGCTGCCTTGGGTGAGGTTGCGAAACTCACGCTTCTTCCGGTCCATGACTCCTTGAGGAATGAAGCAAGCACGGAAGGCAGCTTGGAAGTCTGGCCAGGTGATGATTGTTCCAGCTGTCAGAGTACGCCTGTGGCTGTCCCACCATTGAGCCGCGGGTCCTTTCAGGAAGAAAGAAGCAAAGGTGACATAGCTGGCAGGGGCTACATCAGCAGACTCCATCTCATAGGTGATGTCACGGAGCCAGTCGTCAGCATCCAGAGGCTGAATTGAGCTGCGGTACACGGTTGGGTTGAGGCGCATGAAATCTTGCAGAGTCAGTTGGGTTGGCTGCTGGTTCATATTGGGGCGAGGAAACGGAGCCATAATATTCTCCATGAACTGACGATTCAGCTCAAACTGTTGCATCATCCCAGCCATGTACTCAGGCGGTGGTGGGGCGTTGCCACCACGACCACGACCACCTGGTCTAACCATCCTGCTAATATTTAACAGGGGTAGTTCAGCATTGAGGAATTGCAAAAAACAAGAATCATTCATGATGAAACATGCACAACGAACGTAGCACGATAGATACTACATAGTAGTCGGCATATCTTACAAAAGAGATCAGCATAGAGTTCGTTACACAGAGTTCGGTACATAGGCTAAGACATCATAGGCGGCACACAGGCTCGCGGCGAATGCAGCTAACACTAATAAGCAAGTCTACGTCAAGTCCCATGCGGTACAGCGGAGGTAGGTGTAGCCCGACAGCTGGTAGTGACGCGAAGGGAAGACCTCCACGCGAGTAGCCTGGGGTCCGCGGATACTCTGGTGCGGAACCCGATGCGCAGGTGGCTGGAGAGGACCCAATGCAGGAGAGTAGCCTCCCACATCTGGCCAGCCGACGCCCTGGGGCATCACGGTCCGGGCAGGGTAGATCGCAGAACGCGACAGATCACCAGAGTGGACAGAGGGGTGCAACAGCGTCAGAGCACGATACAGGTGCTGACGGGTGGTGTACAACTCGTGGCGAAGAGCTCGGTTAGCTCTATCCAGCCCATCAGCATGCAGAACCAGGTTCTGATGGTAGAAGGGCTCTCGGGTGACAGTGGAGTAGGCAGCAGTGTAGTATCCCTCCGCACCAACATCGGATGCGATAGCAATGTGCCTGAAGGGGGAGGTGTCCAACTCCTGATACTCTCCACGAAGACGTGTCAGAGCAGCATAAGCAGCATCATGGACCGCCATGTCGATGGTCACTCCAACACCATGAGCAGTGTGCAGCACGGTAGTGGAGTCATACTCCCGAGAGTAGAGGTGGACGATGGCACGATACTGCTCCTGGTTGAAGTCCTGATACTCCTCATAGACGGTGTACTCAGGGTGCCAGCGATAACCCAGATAGGTCATCATCTCAACCAACACAGCAGGTGATCCTGAGGCACCAATGGCCGTTGTGTGGCGCACGACCTGCCTCGTGGGTTCCATCTGAAAACAAAGATGTTTTCACAGGAGTCAAATGACAATGTGGATAATGTTCAAATACTACTCTAAAGAATAACTAGGGCTTATCCAACTTTGGGGTGAATGTCGTAACGGGATCCTAGTGTCAGAGTTAGTAAATTCGCTTAACCCGAGTAGAAGAGAGTTCAGAGTCCCAGAGTAAAGGTCGAGGAGTAAAAGATCCTAGTACCACCCGATGGCGACGTGCGCCCGTAAGGCACACAGCCAAGTTAGTAAAAGTTTTTGCAATGTCTAGACTCGACTTCAGCCAAGGAGTGTGGAAGGGGGGTTCCTACAGGCAGTCGGCTCTGATACCAACTTGTGACGCCCCTGATTTAATCGTACACTAATCATACACGCAAACGTGTACGATCAAGATCAGGGACTCACGGGAAGATATCACAACACAACTCTACAAATAAAAAAAAGTCATACAAGCATCATATTACAAGCCAGGGGCCTCGAGGGCTCGAATACAAGAGCTCGATCATAGACGAGTCAGCGGAAGCAACAATATTTGAGTACAGACATAAGTTAAACAAGTTTGCCTTAAGAAGGCTAGCACAAACTGGGATACATATCGAAAGAGGCGCAGGCCTCCTGCCTGGGATCCTCCTAAACTACTCCTGGTCGTCGTCAGCGGGCATCACGTAGTAGTAGGCACCTCCGGTGTAGTAGGGGTCGTCATCGACGGTGGCGTCTGGATCCTGGGCTCCAACATCTGGTTGCGACAACCAGGTAGAAGGGATAGGAGGAAAAGAGGGAGAAAGCAACCGTGAGTACTCATCCAAAGTACTCGCAAGCAAGGAGCTATACTACATATGTATGCATTGGTATCAAATGGAATAAGGGTAGCATATGTGGACTGAACTGCAGAAAGCTGGAATAAGGGGGGATAGCTAGTCCTTTCGAAGACTACGCTTCTGGCAGCCTCCGTCTTGCAGCATGTAGAAGAGAGTAGACTGAAGTCCTCCAAGTAGCATCGCATAGCATAATCCTAACCGATGATCCTCCCCTCGTCGCCCTGTGAGAGAGCGATCACCGGTTGTATCTGGCACTTGGAAGGGTGTGTTCTATTAAGTATCCGGTTCTAGTTGTCATAAGGTCAAGGTACAACTCCAAGTCGTCCTGTTACCGAAGATCACGGCTATTCGAATAGATTATCCCTGCAGGGGTGCACCACATTCCCCAACACGCTTGATCCCATTTGGCCGGACACACTTTCCTGGGTCATGCCCGGCCTCAGAAGATCAACACGTCGCAGCCCCACCTAGACCAACAGAGAGGTCAGCACGCCGGTCTAAACCTAAGCGCCCAGGGGTCTGGGCCCATCGCCCTTAGCACACCTGCACATTGCGAACGCGGCCGGAAGCAGAACTAGCCCCCTTAATACAAGAGCAGGCTTACGTTCCAATCCGGCGCGCGCCACTCAGTCGCTGACGTCATGAAGGCTTCGGCTGATACCATGACACCGGGATACCCATAACTACTCCCGCGTAGATGGTTAGTGCGTATAGACCAAATGGCCAAACTCAGATCAAATACCCAGATCTCGTTAAGCGTGTTAAGTATCCGCGAACGCCGACCAGGGCCAGGCCCACCTCTCTCCTAGGTGGTCGGAACCTGCCCTGTCGCTCCGCCTCAAAGATCCACTCGCGGGTGCTCCTACGAGCCGACCCGTCTTTAATCACCACATGTATCATGTATAAAGTAAATAGAATATACCCGTGATCACCTCCCGAGTGATCACGGCCCGATAGTATAGCACAGCAGACGGACAAGAATGTAGGGCCACAGATGGAAATTCTAGCATCCTATACTAAGCAAGTAGGATTGCAGGTAAAGGTATCAACAGTAGTAGCAAGGACAGGCTATGCATCAGAATAGGAATAACGAAAGCAGTAACATGCTACACTACTCTAATGCAAGAAGTATAGAGGAGAGTAGGCGATATCTGGTGATCAAGGGGGGGGCTTGCCTGGTTGCTCTGGCAAGAGAGAAGGGTCGTCAACTCCGTAGTAGTACTGGGTAGCAGTGGCGTCGGTCTCAATGTCTAGCGAGAGAAGAGGGGGAAGAAACAATAAATATACTGCAAACAAATGCATGATGTTGCATGACATGACAAGTATCGGTGCTAGGGGTGCCCTATCGCGGTATGAGGTGATACCGGTGAAGAGGGGAAACATCCGGGAAGGTATCCCCGGTGTTTCGCATTTTCGGACAGATGAAACGGAGGGGGAAAGTTGCGTGTTCGCTATGCTAGGGATGCGTGGAGGACGAACAGACCGCGTATCCGGATTCGTCTCGTCGTTCTGAGCAACTTTCATGTTGAAAGTATTTTAATCCGAGTTACGGATTAAAAGATATGATTTTGTGAAGATTTTATTAATTTTTGGTATTTAATTAATTATTTAAATTAATTCGAAATGAATTAATGACATCAGCATGATGTCATGCTGACGTCAGCAGTCAACTGAGTTGACTGGGTCAAACTGACATGTGGGTCCAATGGGACCCACCTGTCATACCCTGTTTAGGTTAATTAGGTCTTAGTTAAACTAAGTACTATTTAATTAAACTAACTAGTTAATTAGCTTAATTAAACATGATTAATTAACTTAATTAATTTAGTTAATTAATCAATTAATTAATTAAATTCATTTCTATTTTTATTTATTATCAATTTTGTTCTAAACAGGGGGTGGGCCCCTGTGGTCAGTGGCACAAGGCCACGCCCTGGCTGTGACACACACACACACACACACAGGGGCCAACTATGGCCATGGTGTGGCCAGGGGAGGCACTGGCCGCGCCGATGAGGCCGGCGAGCGAGGGACAAGACCAGAGGCGGCGCGGCAGTGGCGGTGGCGGTGGTGGCCGCGAGCGGCGAGCAGGGCAACGTGCGGATCGGCGAGCAGCAGCGGCTGGGCGTACAGGGGCAGGTGCAGGCGTAGGCGGGATCGCGACGGGGAGGCTAGTGGCCACAGCCGGGGAAGGCGAGGCCAACGCGCGGATGGGGGACTGCCGGAGCGCAGCCATGGTGGCCAACGCCGTGTGCGACCACCTACGACGACGGGGACGAAGGGGACGAGGGGGAATCGGTGAGGGGCTCACAGCGGAGCGTAGGGGGCGGCAGTGGGCTCGGGGAGACGAGGTAGCAAGCGACGGGCGGCGGTGTCGAGGCCGCCGGCGGCGGGTGGCGGCGACTTGGGGCGGCGGTGTCCAGGCGGCGGGGCGCGGCTCGATCCGGCGGCTTCAGGGTCGGTAACGAGGCGAGGCGCCGGCGTCGAGGAGTGGGGCGGCGCGGTCGCCGGGGAGAGGCGGCGGGGTCGGGATGAGGCCGACGGGCCGATGGGACGGGGGCGCCGAGCGCTGGGGCGCTGGGTGTGTGGCGACGCTGGGAGGGAGAGGGAGAGACGTGCTGGGGAGAGTGGGGGTCGTGGGATAGGGTTAGGTCACGGTGGGGGGTTATGGAGGGTTAGGTGGGCCGGCCTGGTTGGATGGCCAGCCGGGCTGAGGCCCAGCGCGGGGGGGGGGGGGCTTGCGGCCTGCCGGGCCGAAGCCCAGGGTTTTTTTTGTTTGTTTGTTTAGTTTTTCTTTTTTGTATTTTCTTTCTTTTATTTATTTTCTCTTGTGTTTCAATTCAGTTTAAAATATTTATGCATTTTATAAAAACTGGGTCTCCTACACCACAATTATCTATGTAATATTTAGTACAAACCGAACATTTTTATTTCAATGTTTGAAAACTTTTATTATTTACCAAAGTTTGAATTTGAATTTTGGTCCGGTTTTGATCTAACGATCGATTAGCAACAATAACGTAGGTAACGTGGCTCCATTAGCGTGGGATTACTGTAGCTTAATTACCCGGGCGTTACAGCTTAGGTTTCTTTAAACCATAGTTCATATGGTGTCATCTCATTGGAATTAGGTGGTGCCCTATTTAAAGTGAATGTGGTTGTCTTTAATGCCTAACCCATAAACTATCATGGTAATTCGATAAGAGACATCATGGTATGCATCATATCCAATAGGGTGCAGTTATGATGTTCGGACACACCATCACACTATGGTGTTCCAGGCTGTATTAGTTGTGAAACAATTTCCACAATGTCTTAATTCTGTGCCAAACTCATAATTCAGATATTCATCTCTATGATCATATCATAGATATTTTATCCTCTTGTCACGATGATCTTTCAACTTCACCCTGAAATTACTTGAACCTTTCAATAATTTAGACTCGTGATTCATCAAGTAAATATACTCAACATCTACTCAAATCATCTGTGAAGTAAGAACATAACGATATCCACTACATGCCTCAGCACTCATTGGATTGCACACATCAAAATGTATTACTTCCAACAAGTTGCTTTCTAGTTCCATTTTACTGAAAAATGAGGCTTTCAGTCATCTTGCCCATGTGGTATGATTTGCATGTCTCAAGTGATTCAAAATCAAGTGAGTCCAAACGATCCATCTGTATAGAGTTTCTTCATGCATATCTACCAACAAACATGGTTCGCATGTCTCAATCCTTTCAAAAACGAGTGAGCCTAAAGATCCATCAACATGGAGCTTCTTCATGCGTTTTATACTGATATGACTTACGTGGCAGTGCCACAAGTAGGTGGTACTATCATTACTATCTTATATCTTTTGGCATGAACATGTGTATCACTACGATCGAGATTCAACAAACCATTCATTTTAGGTGTAAGACCATTGAAGGTATTATTCAAATAAACACAGTAACCATTATTCTCCTTAAATGAATAACCGTATTGCGATAGACATAATCCAATCATGTCTATGCTCAATGCAAACACCAATCTCGATGGTAGAGGGAGCGTGCGATGTTTGATCACATGAAGCTTGGAAAAACTTCCAACACATATTGCCAGCTCACCTTTAGCTAGTCTCCGTTTACTCCGCAGCCTTTTATTTCGAGTTTACTAACATTTAGCAACCGAACCGGTATCTAATACCATGGTGCTACTAGGAGTACTAGTAAAGTACACATTAACACAATGTATATCCAATATACTCCTATTGACCTTGCCAGCCTTCTCATCTACCAAGTATCTAGGGTAATTCTGCTCCAGTGGCTGTTCCCCTTATTACAGAAGCACTTAGTCTCGGGTTTGGGTTCAACCTTGGGTTTCTTCACTAGAGCAGCAGCTAATTTGCCGTTTCATGAAGTATCCCTTCTTGCCCTTGCCCTTCTTGAAACTAGTGGTTTCACCAACCATCAACAATTGATGCTCCTTCTTGATTTCTACTTTTGTGGTGTCAAACATCGCGAATATCTTAAGGATCATCATATATGTCCCTGATATATTATAGTTCATCATGAAGCTCTAGCAGCTTGGTGGTAATGGCTTCGGAGAAACATCACTATCTCATCTGGAAGATCAACTCCCACTCGATTCAAATGATTGTTGTACTCAGACAATCTGAGCACAAGCTCAACAATTGAGATTTTCTCCCTTAGTTTGTGGGCTAAGAAAATCGTCGGAGGTCTTATACCTCTTGACGTGGGCACGAGCCTGAAATCCCAATTTCAGCCCTCGAAACATCTCATATGTTTCGCGATGTTTCAAAACGTCTTCGGTGCCTCAACTCTAAGCCGTTTAACTGAACTATCACGTAGTTATCAAAATGTGTATGTCAGATGTTCGCAACATCCATAGACAATGTTCGAGGTTCAGCACACTGAGCGGTGCATTAAGGACATAAGCCTTCCATGAAGCAATGAGGACAATCCTCAGTCTACGGACCTAGTCCACATAATTGCTACTATCAACTTTCAACTAAATTTTCTCTAGGAACATATCTAAACAGTAGAACTGAAGCGCGAGCTACGACATAATTTGCGAAGACCTTTTGACTATGTTCAGAATAATTAAGTTCATCTTATGAACTCCCACTCAAATAGACATCCTTCTAGTCATCTAAGTGATTACATGATCCGAGTCAACTAGGCCGTGTCCTATCATCACCTGAGACGGACTAGTCATCATCGGTGAACATCTTCATGTTGATCGTATCTACCATACGACTCATGCTCGACCTTCCAGTCTCTTGTGTTCCGAGGCCATGTCTGTACATGCTAGGCTCGTCAAGTCAGCCTAAGTGTTTTGCATGTGTTCCGAGGCCATGTCTGTACATGCTAGGCTCGTCAACACCCGTTGTATTCGAACGTAAGAATCTATCACACCCGATCATCACGTGGTGCTTCGAAACGACGAACTTTCGCAACGGTGCACAGTTACGGGGAACACTTTCTTGAAATTTTAACGAGGGGTCATCTTATTTACTACCGTCGTTCTAAGCAAATAAGATGTATAAACATGATAAACATCACATGCAATCAAATAGTGACATGATATGGCCAATATCATATTGCTCCTTTTGATCTCCATCTTCGGGGCTCCATGATCATCATCGTCACCGGCATGACACCATGATCTCCATCATCATGATCTCCATCATCGTGTCTTCATGAAGTTGTCTCGCCAACTATTACTTCTACTTCTATGGCTACCGGTTAGCAAAAAAGTAAAGTAATTACATGACGTTTATGTTGACACGCAGGTCATAAATAAATAAAGACAACTCCTATGGCTCCTGCCGGTTGTCATACTCATCGACATGCAAGTCATGATTCCTATTACAAGAACATGATCAATCTCATACATCACATATCATTCATCACATTCTTCTTGGCCATATCACATCACATAGCATACCCTGCAAAAACAAGTTAGACGTCCTCTAATTGTTGTTTGCATGTTTTACGTGGCTGCTATGGGTTTCTAGCAAGAACGTTTCTTACCTACGCAAAACCACAACGTGATATGCCAATTGCTATTTACCCTTCATAAGGACCCTTTTCATCGAATCCGATCCGACTAAAGTGGGAGAGACAGACACCCGCCAGCCACCTTATGCAACTAGTGCATGTCAGTCGGTGGAACCGGTCTCACGTAAGCGTACGTGTAAGGTTGGTCCGGGCCGCTTCATCCCACAATGCCGCTGAATCAAGATTGGACTAGTAACAGTAAGCATATTGAACAAAATCAACGCCCACAACTACTTTGTGTTCTACTCGTGCATAGAATCTACGCAATAGACCTAGCTCATGATGCCACTGTTGGGGAACGTAGCAATAATTCAAAATTTTCCTACGTGTCACCAAGATCTATCTATGGAGTCATCTAGCAACGAGGGAGGAGTGGATCTACATACCCTTGTAGATCGCGCGCGGAAGCGTTCAAGAGAACGGGGTTGATGGAGTCGTACTCGTCGTGATCCAAATCACCGATGATCCTAGCGCCGAACGGACGGCACCTCCACGTTCAACACACGTACGGAGCAGCGACGTCTCCTCCTTCTTGATCCAGCAAGGGGGAAGGAGAGGTTGATGGAGATCCAGCAGCACGACGGCGTGGTGGTAGAAGTAGCCGGATTCCAACAGGGCTTCGCCAAGCGCTGCGGGAGGAGGGAGATGTGTCATGGGAGGGAGAGGGAGGCGCCAGGGCTTAGGTGTTGCTGCCCTCCCTTCCCCCCACTATATATAGGGCCAAGGGAGAGAGGGGGCGCAGCCTTGGCCCTTCCTCCAAGGAAGGGTGCGGCCAGGGAGGAGTCCATCCTCCCCAAGGCACCTCGGAGGTGCCTTCCCCCTTTAGGACTCTTCCTTCCCCTTATGTCTTGGCGCATGGGCCTCTTGGGGCTGGTGCCCTTGGCCCATACAGGCCAAGGCGCACCCCCTACAGCCCATGTAGCCCCCCGGGGCAGGTGGCCCCACCCGGTGGACCCCCGGGACCCTTCCGGTGGTCCCGGTACAATACCGGTGACCCCGAAACTTGTCCCGATAGCCGAAATAGCACTTCCTATATATAATTCTTTACCTCCGGACCATTTTGGAACTCCTCGTGACGTCCGGGATCTCATCCGGGACTCCGAACATCTTTCGGGTTACCGCATACTAATATCTCTATAACCCTAGCGTCACCGAACCTTAAGTGTGTAGACCCTACGGGTTCGGGAGACATGCAGACATGACCGAGATGACTCTCCTGTCAATAACCAACAGCGGGATCTAGATACCCATGTTGGCTCCCACATGTTCCACGATGATCTCATCGGATGAACCACGATGCCAAGGACTTAAGCAATCCCGTATACAATTCCCTTTGTCTAGCGGTATGATACTTGCCCGAGATTCGATCGTCGGTATCCCGATACCTTGTTCAATCTCGTTACCGGCAAGTCTCTTTACTCGTTTTGTAACACATCATCCCGTGATCTACTCCTTGATCACACTGTGCACATTATGATGATGTCCTACCGAGTGGGCCCAGAGATACCTCTCCGTTTACACGGAGTGACAAATCCCAGTCTCGATTCGTGCCAACCCAACGGACACTTTCGGAGATACCTGTAGTGTACCTTTATAGCCACCCAGTTACGTTGTGACGTTTGGCACACCCAAAGCACTCCTACGGTATCCGGGAGTTGCACAATCTCATGGTCTAAGGAAATGATACTTGACATTAGAAAAGCTTTAGCATACGAACTACATGATCTTTGTGCTAGGCTTAGGATTGGGTCTTGTCCATCACATCATTCTCCCAATGATGTGATCCCGTTATCAACGACATCCAATGTCCATGGTCAGGAAACCGTAACCATCTATTGATCAACGAGCTAGTCAACTAGAGGCTTACTAGGGACATGGTGTTGTCTATGTATCCACACATGTATCTGAGTTTCCTATCAATACAATTATAGCATGGATAATAAACGATTATCATGAACAAGGAAATATAATAATAACCAATTTATTATTGCCTCTAGGGCATATTTCCAACAGCCACACCTATCGTTCGTCATGTTTTGCATCGTCATGAGCTTCCTAGTGTCTCTAGCAATAATGATGTAGCAGTGTGTGATGCTTGTCAGCAGGGGAAGAGTCATCAACTTCCTTTTTCGGAGTCTAGCCGTGAGGTGAAACATCCTTTAGAACTTGTTTTTTCGGATATATGGGGCCCTTCCCAAACTTCTGTCAGTGGTCATAACTATTATATTAGTTTTGTGGATGCTTACAGTCGTTTTACTTGGCTCTATCTTATTAAGCGTAAATCTGATGCGTTTGATATTGTCGTTCAGTTTCAAAAACATGTTGAACGTCTTCTCAAGCATAAAATTGTTCATGTTCAGTCGGACTGGGGTGGCGAGTATCGCAACCTCAACTCCTTCTTCCAGTCGCTTGGGATTGCTCATCGTTTAGCATGTCCACATACTCATCAGCAGAATGGTTCCGTCGAACGTAAGCATCGTCATATTGTTGAGACTGGTCTCACTCTTTTGGCCCATGCATCGGTTCCTTTCTGGTTTTGGAGTGATGCTTTTACCACTTTATCAACCGTACTCCCACACGTGTTCTCAACATGAAGACTCCCCTTGAACTTCTCCTTAATGAACAACCCGATTATACTTTCTTTAAAGTATTTGGGTGTGCTTGCTGGCCGCATCTTCGACCCTATAATAAACGCAAGCTGGAATTTCGGTCCAAAAAGTGTGTCTTTCTTGGCTATAGTTCCCTTCATAAAGGTTACAAATGTCTTCATGTTCCCACTAATCGTGTTTACATTTCTCGGGATGTAGTGTTTGATGAGCATGTCTTTCCGTTTGCCAATCTACCTGTGTCCACAGATGCTCCTCCGTCCATGCATTCATCCTCTCTTGCCTCTGACCAATTTGATGATGTTGCATACTCTCCTGTGTTATTGCCTAACCATGGTGCAGGAACCAGACGTGGGGCTCGTTTGGAGCTTTTGGAGGACTCCCCATCATCATCGCCCCCGCCCTCTGTTGTGCACGTCGATCACACCGTGATGTTGCATGGCCTCGATCCATGTGCCCATGCACGCTCGGTGGATGCACCTGAGGCACTGGCCTCGTCCTCTGATCGGCCTGGGACGCCTGCGTCTCCCGCGGCTCGGCCCGCTACGCCGGCCTCGCCCGCGTCTCCAGCGGATCAGCCCGCTACGCCGGCCTCGTCCGCGTCTCCTGCAGCTCGGCCCACTACGCCGGCGTCGCCTGTGGCTCCGTCCGCTCCACCGGCCTCGCCCGCGACTGTTGGATAGCCCACTGGCGGGTTCTGGATCCACCGAGCCGTCTGCCACGATGGAGGATCTGGTTTCATTGTCTGGCTCTTCGTCGCCCAGCCCCTCGCCGGCTGCTTCCTCGACGGCTCTTGTGTTACGTCCACATACACGCAGTCGCAGTGGTATTTTTCGACCAAAGGAACGTACGGATGGTACTGTTGCTTGGTTGGCAGCATGTTTGGCTGCTGCTGTTGCGGATCCGTCTTCAGAGCCCCGCTCATATCAGGCTACCATGCGTGTTCCTCATTGGCGTGAGGCTATGGAGCAGGAGTATCATGCTCTTCTTCGTAACGAGACATGGACTCTTGTTCCTCCCCCACCACGGGTTAATGTTATTGACTGCAAGTGGGTGTTCAAAGTGAAGAAGCACTCGGATGGATCTATTGAGCGTTATAAAGCGTGCCTTGTTGCCAGAGGATTTCGGCAGCGCTATGGTCTTGATTACGAGGACACCTTCAGTCCCGTTGTCAAGTCTACCACCATTCGGCTTCTTCTTTCTCTTGCTGTCACTCGCGGTTGGTCTCTTCGTTAACTTGATGTGTAGAATGCCTTTCTTCATGGTTTCTTGGAGGAAGAGGTTTATATGCGACAGCCGCCTGGTTTCTCTGATCCTGATCGTCCTGATCACATCTGCCGTCTCACCAAAGCGCTCTATGGTCTGAAGCAAGCTCCTCGTGCCTGGCATGCTCGTCTTGCCTCAGCTCTTCGTGCTCATGGGTTTATGTCGTCCACTGCTTATTTCTTCTCCAGAAGCCAGAAGTCACTATGTATCTTTTGGTCTATGTGGATGATATTATTCTTGTCAGTTCCTCTCGGTATGTTGCCGATGCTCTTGTTCACTCTCTTGGTGCTGCTTTTGCTGTCAAAGATCTTGGGAAGCTTCACTACTTTCTTGGGGTTGAGGTTACCTCTCGTGCTGATGGTCTTGTTATGACACAAAAGAAGTACTCATTGGATTTATTGCAGCGAGCTGGGATGCTTAAGTGCAAACCGACTACCACACCCATGTCGTCTACCGAGAAGCTTACTGCTGTTGATGGTGCGCTTTTGTCTTCTGCGGATGCCATAGAGTACAGGAGTATTGTTGGTGGGCTTCAGTACTTGACGATTACGCGGCCAGATATTTCTTATGCTGTCAACAGGGTTTGTCAGTATCTTCAGGCTCCCCGCGACACTCATTGGGCGGCTGTTAAGCGCATCCTGCGTTATGTCCAATTCACAGTGTCTTTTGGGATGCATATTCGGCCGTCTTCCTCTCGGGTTCTTTCGGCCTACTCTGATGCGGACTGGGCTGGCAGCCCGGATGACAGGCGATCCACGGGGGGTATGCTGTGTTCTTTGGCTCTAACTTGATCGCCTGGAGTGCTCGGAAACAGGCTACTGTATCACGTAGTAGTACTGAAGCTGAGTATAAGGCTGTGGCTAATGCTACTGCAGAGATTATTTGGGTGCAATCTTTGCTTCAGGAGTTGGGTATGTCTCAACCGCAGCCTCCTATCCTTTGGTGTGACAACATCGGTGCTACATACCTTTCTGCTAATCCGGTATTTCATGCCCGAACGAAACACATTGAAGTGGACTATCACTTTGTACGGGAACGTGTGTCACAGAAGCAACTTCAGATCAAGTTCATCTCTTCCAAAGATCAACTTGCAGACATCTTCACTAAGCCTTTGCCTTTACCACAGTTCGAGGCTTGTAGGCGCAATCTTACCCTTCTCAGTTCTTTAGAAAGTGGCTAAGATTGAGGGAGGGTGTTAGACTATGTATAGCTTCTGTATTTGTGTACGTATATTGTACCTATTGTAACACACTCATTATATATATATATATATATATATATATATATATATATATATATATATATGAGATAAGCCACCCCTAAAAGGTTAAGCTGGTTTCCCCAAATCATTGTCTTACAGTCGCCCACCGTACCGCGGCGCGCGCGTCGTGAACGCGCCCCTCCATCCGCCCGCCGTACTCGATGATGCTCCAAGACAGCATGGTCGTGGTGAAAGCCATGGGGAAATTAAACTTGACGTTGTCGCCGCCGTCGTAGTAGCCGCCGGTGAGGTCAACCTGCCGCCCAAATACGCCCGGCCCATCCACGGCACCCAAGTCAACAAAAGTCAAATTCTAGGTCAGCACGTTGACCACAATCAAGCATGCGCCACAAGGATAAGTGGTAGAGTGCGAGACATCGCTTGCTCACGTTTGCGGCCGAGCCGTCGGACATGGCGGAGTTGGACCTCCACTTGACGGCCTGGTCCGCCGGCAGGCGGCCGGACCTCTGCCCCTGGAAGAAGAGAACGACTTGGCGAGCGCGTCGGCGTAGTCAGGGTGTCCGGCGGCAAGGACGTGGCTGGAGAGCCAGACGAGGGAGAAGGCAAGAAACACAGCCACGCGTGAGCGTGATGCTGGTGCCAAAGCAGCCGAATTGCTCATCTTCTCTCCCCAATGCTACCGTCTGGGCTAATGCGACATTGCAATGCATGGCCATGATTTATAGGAGTACATGCCACGAGATAGGAGAAGCTCGCTGCAACGACGTCTACGATTTCGCCAAATTAATCTGGAGCCAGGTTGCAAGTTGTTTATGTTATCTCATGAGCTCTCGAGATCATACACCGGAACGCGAGCTGGGTCAGAGTGATCGATCATGGGGCCGAAGTATCTAATCCAACAGATCCAGGGAATGTTACTAGTAGTATATAATTGAGTCTCCACATCTTCTTTGGGAGTGCGTTCTCTTCTCGATCGGTGTGGTGCCTCCGGGTCGTGCGATCCTTGGCAGCCTATCTGGTGGTGCTCGCGTACTATCTTAAGGGTTACTCAAAGGAGGCCATGGTGATCGACGGAGAGGGAGAAGCGTAAATGTGGCGATCTTGACCGGCCTTGCTGCCGGTACAGGCTACATCAGAACAGAAAAAGGCTGACACTCATACGTAATGTAGGTTATCTCGTGGCCCAAATCCAATTTGCGACTGCTCTCGGTGTGAAACTGAAGCATGTCTGTCTGAACTCATGCAAAAGAATAAGCAGCACGGTGATTACTACCCCTTCCGTTTCAAAATATAGTGCCTACTACATCTTTTAGTCAAACTTTGTAAAATTTAAACAAATTTATAGAAAAACGTATCAACATGTAGAATATCAAATCAGTATCATTACATTCATCATGAAATATATTTTTCATGCGATATATTTATTGTATTTTTTGTAGCTAGCTTACCAAACTGACTGCTTGGTCAGCTTGGTCTTGTGGTATATATTTGATATTGCAGATATAGATATTTGGTCTACCAAGCACCCCTCTTCTTCCCGTGGTGCCCCCGCGGGCGACCCGAGAGAAACTCTACCACGCTGCCGCAGCCCTTCCCCACCTCGCTTCCCCTTCTTCACCATCGTCGAAGGAAGTCGCCCAGCAAAGCCCACGCGGTGCCGCCGGCAGCGGGGCCTGGTCTCTCTCCCTCTCCATTCGGACCGGGCGGCGATCAAGCAGAGGCTCGCGCGCCTGGCGTCGGCTTCGAGCTCGGGGCGGCTCGAGCGGTGCCGGGGATCATTACTAGGGAAAACCTTATACACAGAACTTTAGCAATAGCGCGTGTTAAAAAAGCACGCTAGTGCTAAGTAGCAGTAGCGCGTTGTGATAAACCGCGCTACAGATACAATTGTAGCAGTAGCGTGCCTAAAGATAAGAGCGCTACTACTAAAATTCCCACTGCAAAGCTGATAGGCTACACATAGTAGTAGCGATATACTGTGAACAGCGCTACTGCTGGTTGGTTTGTAGCAGCGCGTTTACGCAGAAAGGCGCTACTGCTAAAGGAAATAAAATTAAATGGAAAGCAAATAGAAAAGTAAATGAAAATGAAAGAAATAGAAAAAGAAGAAAGGAAAAGAATAAAATGTAAATGAAAATAAATGAAAAAAGGGAAAAGAGAGAGAGAAAGGAATAGCATTAGCACGTATCCGGAAACACGCTATAGCTAACTTGGCAGTAGCGCACTTCCCAGAACGCGCTACTGCTACTTTTGACTTAACCGCGCGGTTCATTCCCCCCACGGACACTTCCCCCAAATCCAAACTCCCCCGTTGTCGCCGCTGTCGCCGCCCATCGGCCGCCGCACGCTCTCCCGTCGCTCTCCGCACACCCTCCACGCCGCCCCCGACCACGGATTCAACGCCGCCCCTGACCCCGACCTCGACGCTACCTCGACCTCGACGCCGTCCTCCGCCGCGCGCCCAAGCCCCAACCCCGACCTCGACGCCGCCTGCCCCTCCCTCGCCGCAGGCACCCGAGGTGAGCACGCCTGCTCCTCCCCCTCCCCTGCCTCTGCCTAGGGTTCTTCAAATTTTAATTGCATCAAATTAGTTAGGGTGCATCTAGGGGTGGAAACGAATCGGATGTTTTCTTGATTCGGAACGGATACGAATAATAGTGACATATTGCTTAAGTGTATTAGTCAATAGCTATGTGACATGAAGTATTCAACTTGTGACATACAATAAGTCAATGATAAATAGGTTTATGAATAAACACTATTGTAATGCATAATAATTTCTAAGATTAATCATAAAAATAGTAAAATTTGACCACTTATTTGACTTTTAAGTTGGATAATCGGAATACCCGATCGAATACGAATATCGGATATTTCGGATTATCCGCTACCACTTTCCACCCCTAGGTTCATAATTAGTTACTAAGAACTAGGTACTAATTAGGTACTAGTTTAATTTTATTTATAGTAATTTTATTTTTAGTAAGAACTAGTTTAATTAATAGAACTAGTTGAACATGTCACATTGTTGTTATTTTTTTAGTTAAAGCAATTATTCCCGCATCGACGTCGACGATGTATATCCCGCATCCTCGTCGTCGACTCAACGGAGGACACCTGCTTGACCAGATGGGCCATGTCTGGGACCGGGCTCCGCCGGGCTGGTACTGGGAGGCGCTACCTACCGGGGGGCGCAGCTTGGTGAG
Organism: Triticum urartu; assembly: GCF_003073215.2. Lineage (NCBI taxonomy): Eukaryota > Viridiplantae > Streptophyta > Magnoliopsida > Poales > Poaceae > Triticum > Triticum urartu. Next base: position 517,112,056 of record NC_053023.1, read on the forward strand.
GAGTCATTCTGTCGTTGACCCAAACCTTCTTTGGTGGCGGTCACGTGGGCCAGTGACGGTGCAGAGGCTTGAGGATCCCGCGGAGGTGGTACGTCACCGTGTCAGCGAGGAGGACGCGCACGTCCGTCGCTGCTTGTTTGCGTTGGAGCACAGGTTCTCCAATACCTGGCAGGTTCTCCAGGGATCTCATTGGAGCTATGATCCTGTGATGGTTCATTCTCTTTGGGTGTCCACCGCCCGCGTCGATACCCATCGTGCGCTAGGGATTTAGTTGTATTAGTGATGTTATATGTATGATACTATTCGGGATGTATTAGTGATAATATTCGACGATGTACGGACGCATGAGATGATTTACTTTTTCTTATTGAATGCATGCTAATTTGAATACTTATTTATTTTATGATTTGGTTTTGCTTATTGAATGCTCATGTCAATATGAGTCCTATAAGATATTTTGAAATGTATATCTTGTGTTGCTCAAATAGGATATGTGCTTGCCCAAGTGGCCGGTCATGTTTGCAGGTTACACCTTCGAGTGGCCTATGTTTTGCCGGAGTGTTGATTCATTTCCGTTCCGGCAAATTTCAGGCGCTCGATATGTCCTATTTTAGCAAAGGTCATGTCGGATTTTTCCATGAATTTTGGCATGACTTATGCCAGAATATGTAGGAAATATCGAGTGCCCTGGATTTGTGTGTTGAATATCCTGGTAGTTGCCTTCGATCGATTTTTAATTAATGTTTCAACTATGAACATAGGAAATGTCTAACGACGAAAAGGATTTCGGTATTTGCGAATACTGCGAAGACGAGTGCGGCCTGTGCGACAGAATCTTCCTAGATGATGATAAGCGCTTCAGCATCAAGCTGGACGAGAACTTCAAAGTGGATACAGTAAGTCACAATGACAAGTCTTTTTTCGTAATTAAGCATGACATCTGCTTCATTTGCTTCAACTTATAATTTAGTTTTTTACTATTCTACTAGCGTATCCTCTTCCATGCAAGAGTTTTTGTCTTGGATAAGATAGGTTTCAGTCATATGAAAACTACTATGAAGGTAAAGAGAGTTTACTTGAAGACCAAGCATGGTTATACTTTCCACGCAAAATTATACAACGCAGACACCTACACCTATTTTGAATGCAAAATTTGGCAAGCACTATGCAAGACTTATGCATTTGAGCCTGATATGGTTATCACCTTTGATATTCATCCAGAAGATGATATTGATGGTAATATCGACATCTGGGTCGATGTGCTGACGCCTCCAGTTATATCATTATGTAAGTTTCTCATCCATATTTTGTTGGGGAACGTAGTAATTTCAAAAATTTCCTACGCACACGCAAGATCATGGTGATGCATAGCAACGAGAGGGGAGAGTGTTGTCTACGTACCCTCGTAGACCGTTTGTGGAAGCGTTATATCAATGTGGTTGATGTAGTCGTACATCTTCACGATCCGACCGCTCCATGTACCGAAAGCACGGCACCTCCGACTTCTGCACACGTTTGGCTCGGTGACGTCCTCGCCTTCTCGATCCAGCAAGAGGGGCGAAGTAGTAGATGAGTTCCGGCAGCACGACGGCGTGGTGACGGTGTTGGTGAAGAACAATCTCTGCAGGGCTTCGCCTAAGCACTATGAAAACTAGGACGGAGGATAAACTAGAGGGGACGGGGTTACCGGCACACGGCTTGGTGTTTCTTGATGTGTCTTGGGTGCTAGCCCTACCCCTCTATTTATATGTTGAGCCTTGGGGTCGAAACTTGGAGTAAAGGCCTCCACAAAGTCCGTTTCACCCGAAAGGCAAGAGTCCTTCTCAGACTCCAGGGCCAGACGCCAGGGTTCCCGGCGTCTGGACCCAGACGCCAGGGACCCTGGCGTCTGGCCCCTGGACTCCGCAAAACATCCTTTTGCGCTTTCCAAAAACCTTGTGGGCTTTCCCCTTTGGCCCAAATAAAGTGTTCTCGTACCCAAACATTTCGGGAAATATCCGGAACCCCTTCCGGTGACCAAACACTATTATCCCATATATCAAACTTTATCTCCGGACCATTCCGGAGTTCCTCGTCATGTCTGTGATCTCATCCCGGACTCCGAACAACATTCGGTCACCAACATACATAACTCATATAGTACTATATCGTCAACGAACATTAAGCGTGCGGACCCTACGGGTTCGAGAACTATGTAGACATGACCGAGACACCTCTCTGGTCAATAACCAATAGCGGGACCTGGATGCCCATATTGGCTCCTACATATTCTACGAAGATCTTTATCGGTCAGACCGCATAACAACATACGTTGTTCCCTTTGTTATCGGTATGTTACTTGCCCGAGATTCGATCGTCGGTATCTCAATACCTAGTTCAATCTCGTTACCGGCAAGTCTCTTTACTCGTTCCGTAATACATCATCCCGCAACTAACTCATTAGTTGCAATGCTTGCAAGGCTTATAGTGATGTTCATTACCGAGTGGGCCCAGAGATACCTCTCTGACAATCGGAGTGACAAATCCTAATCTCGAAATACGCCAACCCAACAAGTACCTTTGGAGACACCTGTAGAGCACCTTTATAATCACCCGGTTACGTTGTGACGTTTGGTGGAACACAAAGTGTTGCTCCGGTAAACGGGAGTTGTATAATCTCATAGTCATAGGAACATGTATAAGTCATGAAGGAAGCAATAGCAACAAACTAAACGATCAACTGCTAAGCTAACGGAATGGGTCAAGTCAATCACATCATTCTCCTAATGATGTGATCCCGTTAATCAAATGACAACTCATGTCTATGGTTAGGAAACTTAACCATCTTTGATCAACGAGCTAGTCAAGTAGAGGCATACTAGTGACACTCTGTTTGTCTATGTATTCACACATGTATTATGTTTCTGATTAATACAATTCTAGCATGAATAATAAACATTTATCATGAAATAAGGAAATAAATAATAACTTTATTATTGCCTCTAGAACATATTTCCTTCAGTCTCCCACTTGCACTAGAGTCAATAATCTAGATCACATCGCCATGTGATTTAACATCAATAGTTCACATCACCATGTGATTAACACCCATAGTTCACATCATCATGTGACCAACACCCAAAGGGTTTACTAGAGTCAATAATCTATTTCACATCGCTATGTGATTAACACCCAAAGAGTACTAAGGTGTGATCATGTTTTGCTTGTGAGAGAAGTTTAGTCAACAGGTCTGCAACATTCAGATCCATATGTATTTTGCAAATTTCTATGTCAACAATGCTCTGCACAGAGCTACTCTAGCTAATTGCTCCCACTTTCAGTATGTATCCAGATTGAGACTTAGAGTCATCTGGATCGGTGTCAAAATTTGCATCGACGTAACCTTTTACGATGAACCTTTTTGTCACTTCCATAATCGAGAAACATATCCTTATTTCACTAAGGATAATTTTGACCGCTGTCCAGTGATCTACTCCTAGATCACTATTGTACTCCCTTGCCAAAAAAACAGTGTAGGGTATACAATAGATCTGGTACACAGCATGGCATACTTTATAGAACCTATGGCTGAGGCATAGGGAATGACTTTCATTCTCTTTCTATCTTCTGCCGTGGTCGGGCTTTGAGCCTTACTCAATTTCACACCTTCTAACACAAGTAAGAACTCTTTCTTTGACTGTTCCATTTTGAACTACTTCAAAATCTTGTCAAGGTATGTACTCATTGAAAAACTTATCAAGTGTCTTGATCTATCTCTATAGATCTTGATGCTTAATATGTAAGCAGTTTCACCGAGGTCTTTCTTTGAAAAACTCCTTTCAAACATTCCTTTATGCTTTGCAGAATAATTCTACATTATCTCCGATCAACAATATGTCATTCACATATACTTATCAGAAATGTTGTAGTGCTCCCACTCACTTCCTTATAAATACAGGCTTCACCGCAAGTCTGTATAAAACTATATGCTTTGATCAACTTATCAAAGCGTATATTCCAACTCCGAGATGCTTGCACCAGTCCATAGATGGATCGCTGGAGATTGCATATTTTGTTAGCACCTTTAGGATTGACAAAACCTTCTGGTTGCATCATATACAACTCTTTATTTAATAAATCCATTAAGGAATGCAGTTTTGTTTATCCATTTGCCAGATTTCATAAAATGCGGCAATTGCTAACATGATTCAGACAGACTTAAGCATAGAAACGAGTGAGAAACTCTCATCGTAGTCAACACCTTGAACTTGTCGAAAACCTTTTTGCGACAATTCTAGAGTTGTAGATAGTAACACTACTATCAGCGTATGTCTTCCTCTTGAAGATCCATTTAATCTCAATGGCTCGCCGATCATTGGGCAAGTCAATCAAAGTCCATACTTTGTTCTCATACATGGATCTCATCTCAGATTTCATGGCCTCAAGCCATTTCGTGGAATCTGGGCTCATCATCGCTTCCTCATAGTTTGTAGGTTCGTCATGGTCAAGTAACATGACCTCCAGAACATGATTACCGTACCACTCTCGTGCGGATCTCACTCTAGTTTACCTACGAGGTTCGGTAGTAACTTGATCTGAAGTTACATGATCATCATCATTAGCTTCCTCACTAATTGGTGTAGTAGTGACATGAACAGGTTTCTTTGATGAACTACTTTCCAATAAGGGTGCAGGTACAGTTACCTCATCAAGTTCTACTTTCCTCCCACTCACTTCTTTCGAGAGAAACTCCTTCTCTAGAAAGGATCCATTCTCAGCAATGAATATCTTGCCTTTGAATCTGTGATAGAAGGTGTACCCAACATTTTCTTTTGGGTATCCTATGAAGATGCACTTCTCCGATTTGGGTCTAAGCTTATCAGGTTGAAACTTTTTCACATAAGTATTGCAACCTCAAACTTTAAGAAATGACAGCTTAGGTTTCTTGCCAAACCATAGTTCATATGGTGTCGTCTCAACGGATTTAGATGGTGCCCTATTTAACTTGAATGTAGCTGTCTCTAATGCATAACCCCAAAATGATAGTGGTAAATCGGTAATAGACATCATAGATCGCACCATATCTAATAAAGTACGGTCACAATGTTCAGACACACCATTACATTGTGGTGTTCCATGTGGCGTGAGTAGTGAAACTATTTCACATTGTTTTAACTGAATGCCAAACTCGTAACTCAAATATTTTACTTCTGCGATCATATCATAGAAACTTTTATTTTTGTTACGATGATTCTCCACTTCACTCTGAAATTCTTTGAACTTTTCAAATGTTTCAGATTTGTGTTTCATCAAGTAGATACACTCATATCTGCTCAAATCATCTGTGAAGGTCAAAAAATAACGATACCCGCCGCGAGCCTCAACACTCATCGGACTACATACATCAGCATGTATTATTTCCAATAAGTCAGTTGCTCGCTCCATTGTTCCGAAGAATGGAGTCTTAGTCATCTTGCCCATGAGGCATGGTTCGCAAGCATCAAAATGATTCATAATCAAGTGATTCTAAAAGCCCATCAGCATGGATTTTCTTCATGCGCTTTACACCAATATGACCTAAACGGCAGTGCCACAAATAAGTTGCACTATCATTATTAACTTTGCATCTTTTGGCTTCAATATTATGAAAATGTGTATCACCACGATCGAGACCCAACAAACCATTTTCATTGGGTGTATGACCATAGAAGGTTTTATTCATGTAAACAGAACAACAATTATTCTCTAACTTACATGAATAACCGTATTGCAATAAACATGATCCAATCATATCCATGCTCAACGCAAACACTAAATAACACTTATTTAGGTTCAACACTAATCCCGAAAGTGTAGGGAGTGTACGATGATGATCATATCAATCTTGGAACCACTTCCAACACACATCATCACTTCACCCTTAACTAGTCTCTGTTCATTATGTAACTCCCGTTTCGATTTACTACTCTTAGCAACTGAACCAGTATCAGATACTGAGGGGTTGCTATAAACACTAGTAAAGTACACATCAATAACATGTATATCAAATATAGCATTTGTTCACTTTGCCATCCTTCTTATCCACCAAATACTTGGGGCAGTTCCGCTTCCAGTGACCAGTACCTTTGCAGTAGAAGCACTTAGTCTCATGCTTAGGTCCAGACTTGGGCTTATTCACTTGAGCAGCAACTTGCTTGCTGTTCTTCTTGAAGTTCCCTTTCTTTCCCTTTGCCCTTTTCTTGAAACTAGTGGTCTTGTTAATCATCAACAATTGATGCTCTTTCTTGATTTCTACCTTTGTCGATTTCATCATCACAAAGAGCTTGGGAATCGTTTCTGTTATCCCTTGCATATTATAGTTCATCACGAAGTTCTAGTAACTTGGTGATAGTGACTAGAGAACTCTGCCAATCACTGTCTTATCTGGAAGATTAACTCCCACTTGATTCAAGTGATTGTAGTACCCAGACAATCTAAGCACATGCTCACTGCTTGAGCTATTCTCCTCCATCTTTTAGCTATATAACTTGTTAGAGACTTCATATCTCTCAACTCGGGTATTTGCTTGAAATATTAACTTCAACTCCTGGAACATCTCGTATGGTCCATGACGTTCAAAACGTCTTTGAAGTCCCGATTCTAAGCCGTTTAAGCATGGTGCACTAAACTATCAAGTAGTCATCATATTGAGCTAGCCAAACGTTCATAACATTTGCATCTGCTCCTGCAATAGGTTTGTCACCTAGCGGTGCATCAAGGACATAATTCTTCTGTGCAGCAATGAGGATAAACCTCAGATCACGGATCCAATCCGCATCATTGCTACTAACATCTTTCAACTTAGTTTTCTCTAGGAACATATCAAAAATAAAACAGGGGAGCTAAACGCGAGTTATTGATCTACAACATAGATATGCTAATACTACCAGGACTAAGTTCATGATAAATTTAAGTTCAATTGATCATATTACTTAAGAACTCCCACTTAGATAGACATCCCTCTAATCCTCTAAGTGATCACGTGATCCATATCAACTAAACCATGTCCGATCATCACGTGAGATGGAGTAGTTTCAATGGTGAACATCACTATGTTGATCATATCTACTATATGATTCACGCTCAACCTTTTGGTCTCAGTGTTCCGAGGCCATATCTGTTATATGCTAGGCTCGTCAAGTTTAACCTGAGTATTCCGCGTGTGCAACTGTTTTGCACCCGTTGTATTTGAACGTAGAGCCTATCACACCCGATCATCACGTGGTGTCTCAGCACGAAGAACTTTCGCAATGGTGCATACTCAGGGAGAACACTTGTACCTTAATAATTAGTGAGAGATAATCTTATAAAGCTACCGTCGAACTAAGAAAAATAAGATGTATAAAAGATAAACATCACATGCAATCAAAATATGTGACATGATATGGCCATCATCATCTTGTGCCTTTGATCTCGATCTCCAAAGCATCGTCATGATTTCCATCGTCACCGGCGTGACACCATGATCTCCATCATCTTGATCTATATCAATGTGTCGTCACATGGTCGTCTCGCCAAATATTGCTCTTGCAACTATTGCTATCGCATAGCGATAAAGTAAAGCAATTATTTGGCGCTTGCATCATATGCAATAAAGAGACAACCATAAGGCTTCTGCCAGTTGCTGATAACTTCAACAAAACATGATCATCTTATACAACAACTTATATCTCATCACATCTTGACCATATCACATCACACCATGCCCTGCAAAAACAAGTTAGACGTCCTCTACTTTGTTGTTGCAAATTTTACGTGGCTGCTACGGGCTTAGCAAGAACCGTTCTTACCTACGCATCAAAACCGCAACGATAGTTTGTCAAGTTGGTGATGTTTTAACCTTCACAAGGACCGGCGTAGCCACACTCGGTTCAACTAAAGTTGGAGAAACTGACACCCGCCAACCACTTGTGTGCAAAGCACGTCGGTAGAACAAGTCTCGCGTAAGCGTACGTGTAATGTCGGTCCGGGCCGCTTCATCCAATAATACCGCCGAACCAAAGAATAATATGCTGGTAAGCAGTATGACATATATCGCCCACAACTCACTTGTGTTCTACTCGTGCATATGACATCTACGCATAAAACCTGGCTCTGATACCACTGTTGGGGAACGTAGTAATTTCAAAAATTTCCTACGCACACGCAAGATCATGGTGATGCATAGCAATGAGAGGGGAGAGTGTTGTCTACGTACCCTCGTAGACCGTCCGCGGAAGCGTTATATCAACGTGGTTGATGTAGTCGTACGTCTTCACGATCCGACCGATCCAAGTACCGAAAGCACGGCACCTCCGAGTTCTGCACATGTTCGGCTCGGTAACGTCCTCGCCTTCTCGATCCAGCAAGACGGGCGAAGTAGTAGATGAGCTCCAGCAGCATGACGGCGTGGTGACGGTGTTGGTGAAGAACAATCTCCGCAGGGCTTCGCCTAAGCACTACGAAAACTAGGACGGAGGATAAACTAGAGGGGACGGGGTTACCAGCACACGGCTTGGTGTTTCTTGATGTGTCTTGGGTGCTAGCCCTACCCCTCTATTTATATGTTGAGCCTTGGGGTCGAAACTTGGAGTAAAAGCCTCCACAAAGTCGGTTTCACTCGAAAGGCAAGAGTCCTTCTCGGACTCCAGGGCCAGACGCCAGGGTTCCCGGCGTCTGGACCCAGACGCCAGGGACCCTGGCGTCTGGCCCCTAGACTCTGCAAAACTTCCTTTTGTGCTTTCCAAAAACCTTGTGGGCTTTCCCCTTTGGCCCAAATAAAGTGTTCTCGTACCCAAACATTTCGGGAAACATCCGGAACCCCTTCCGGTGAATTCCGGAACCCTTCCGATGACCAAACACTATTATCCCATATATAAAACTTTATCTCCGGACCATTCCGGAGTTCCTCGTCATGTCCGTGATCTCATCCCGGACTCCGAACAACATTCGGTCACCAACATACATAACTCATATAGTACTATATCGTCAACGAACGTTAAGCGTGCGGATCCTACGGGTTCGAGAACTATGTAGACATGACCGAGACACCTCTCTGGTCAATAACCAATAGCGGGACCTGGATGCCCATATTGGCTCCTACATATTCTACGAAGATCTTTATCGGTCAGACCGCATAACAACATACGTTGTTCCCTTTGTCATCGGTATGTTACTTGCCCGAGATTCGATCGTCGGTATCTCAATACCTAGTTCAATCTCATTACCGGCAAGTCTCTTTACTCGTTCCGTAATACATCATCCCGCAACTAACTCATTAGTTGCAATGCTTGCAAGGCTTATAGTGATGTTCATTACTGAGTGGGCCCAGAGATACCTCTCCGACAATCGGAGTGACAAATCCTAATCTCGAAATACGCCAACCCAACAAGTACCTTTGGAGACACCTGTAGAGCACCTTTATAATCACCCAGTTACGTTGTGACATTTTGTGGCACACAAAGTGTTCCTCCGATAAACGGGAGTTGCATAATCTCATAGTCATAGGAACATGTATAAGTCATGAAGAAAGCAATAGCAACAAACTAAACGATCAAGTGCTAAGCTAACGGAATGGGTCAAGTCAATCACATCATTCTCCTAATGATGTGATCCCGTTAATCAAATGACAACTCATGTCTATGGTTAGGAAACTTAACCATCTTTGATCAACGAGCTAGTCAAGTAGAGGCATACTAGTGACACTCTGTTTGTCTATGTATTCACACATGTATTATGTTTCCGGTTAATACAATTCTAGCATGAATAATAAACATTTATCATGAAATAAGGAAATAAATAATAACTTTATTATTGCCTCTAGGGTATATTTCCTTCATATTTATGTCTTCGATATTGTTTATTCAAAAATAATTGACAACTAATTTCCGTTCAAGCAAACATGTCCAGCGCTTGGTAGACATGACCTACTACTGTCCCGGGGCTGAACTAAACTGCGAGGAGATAAGTCATTATGTTTCATGGCTTGAGGATCTTCATAGTGTCAAGACAAATTATTTTTCTGGACTCAAAAATCTTAGTACTCAAAGCGTGCGAACCAATAGTGTTCGTACTGAACTACGGTCATATCTATTTAGGAAAGATGGTAAGATTTTTACTATTTGTCCTCAGTGCATCTTTTGCATACATTATTTTTTAAGCTAAACTTCATTGCTAAGTATGTTACTATACGATGTTCTTCAACAGGGACTCCCGATGAATGTTGTGCCTCATTGGATCGAGACTAAAGGTCGCATGAGAATTGTTAGCTTATGGCCAAGATATTCTACAATGCACTTTAGTGCATTCAGGATTTCTAATAGCGAGGAATGCTTAATAGTGAAAGATTGGAGCAAAATTATGAACGATCGCAGAGAAGTACTAGGGAGGTAGCAATCAGAAGCGCGGATCACGATTAGGAGACAGGTTCATCTGCATGCTCCAACTTGATGAAGCAGGAGTGCTACACATGTTTTATCCTATTTTACCTGAGAGAGAGAGAGAGAGCAGCAGCAGGAGTGATTAGCTAGCTAGAAATGAGTTATGATGATCAAATAGCTAGTGTTGGTGGTAATGATTATGATGATTATTATTAGCTAGTGTTGGTAGTGATTAGATATAGCTACCGCAGCTAGTGTTGGTGGTGATTAGCTAGCTAGAATGAGTTTGAAGATGATGATGTGTGCTACACTATGACTATGATGACTAAATAGCTACTATTGGTGATAATGACTATGATGATGATTAAATAGCTTGCGTTGGCGGATTAGATTCAAGTGGAGGCAACATCTGGTGCACATCGAAAGTTCTACTAGTCCAAACTAGATTAAGTTTGGATTAGTAGTATACTTTTGACATGCACCACATGTTGCCTCCACTTGAACCTAATTCACCTTCATTTGACACACTGTTATGGACATATTGATATAACAACCTCATAATTCGTACTATACCAAAATTTGTATAACGGCGTATAAATACATTAAAAATAAAAAAAAATAAAAATAATATGTAGCGACCAGACCTCAAGCAGTCTGATCTCTGTGCTTTAGTGTCATCCCTGGATCAGTAATGCTGACACGCACAGTACTTGAAGGATTTATAACAGAGTAGCAATCACACACTTATTACACTGAATGTCTCAAAAGAGAACTTATTACAATAAATATGGCTTAAGGCCATCTAATAACGATAACAACGGAAGGCTTGGAAGATAAGTGAGTCCATCAACTCCAACGGCATCACTAAGTATAGAACCACGACCTAAAGGCACCTTACTCGTCGTTTGAAAAGTCTGCAACATGAACGTTGCAGCCCGAAAACGGGCCAGCACATGGAATATGCTGGCAATGTAACACATAGAGAGTAATGAAAGAATAAAGTTATACTACATGCATATTTGGCTGGTGGAAAGCTCTATGGTTACAGTTTTTGCATAAAGCCAATTTTTCCCTACTGCAAAGGAATAAATTTTATTTAACTATCATGGTGGTTGTTAAACATTGAGAAGATAGACATACTCTCAATCCCAATTAAGTATCATCATTAAAACCCAACAATATTAATTTAAAGTAACATGATGAGATTCACATGATAATCCAAGTACTAGATACTCAAGACGTCCATAACCGGGGACACGGCTAACCATGATTAGTTTATACACTCTGCAGAGGTTTGCGCACTTTTCCCCACAAGACTCGATCTCCTCCGTTGGGATTTTCGCACTACATGATGTTTGAGAAACGGATGACCGAGACATAGTCTTTTAGAAGTGCTAGCACCTTATGATCGGGTAGACAGTACCAACCTACATCCCCTACATCTGCTAGTCTACCATTGTAAGAGTTCGCACGACTTAGTCAACTATGCTAGAGCCCATAGTAGCTTGTGGCTGCACACGGAAGTTTCTAGTATGAATAATCTCATGATCCCTTTGAGCCTGGGTGGCGGTCCATAAAGAAAAACAGGCAATCCTGGAATACCCAGGTGCCTCAATCCACCCAGATGTGTGTTTAAGTTGCCACCTTAAATAAACTATCAATTTATCAATCTCACATCTGTCATGGATACACTCACCCAATCCACGTCTAGTAGCATAGCATGGCATAATAAGCAAACGTAGAAGTAACTCCCAAGGGTTTGATAATAAAACAGGTAATAGGTACTACCTCATCTACTTCCCAAAACCCACAATTTAATTAGATCCTAATCATGCAATTGTTTGAGGATTGACCTAATGCAATAAAACTGGGTAGTAAAGAGGTATGATCAAAGTGTTACTTGCCTTGCTGATGATCCACGAAACCTAGAGATTCAAAGTAGCAAGCGGCGCACTCCGGGTACTCTATTGCAAACAAGCAAGCATACAATAAGTACTCATCTAATGCACGGGTAAAACTCAAATAAGAAAACTAACCAGAAAGTTCAACTTAAGAACTCCGGTTTGCAAAAAGAATCAAATCGAACGAAACAACGAAAGTCAAACAGCAAAAGAAACAAACTTCGTTTACTAATCTGGATCTAAGTCAAATTTTACAGATGCAAAAACTTGTTTGAGTTGGTTAAACGGAAAGAGGGTTTTGAGACGAAACTCCAGGCGCTTGAATCCCCTGATTCCGATAAACAAGCGAAAAGATAAACTAAAACAAAAATCGGATGAGAAATCGCGATAAAAAATAACCGCGGAAAATCCGAGAAAAAGAAAAACTGACGAACAGATTAACGAATGAACGTTCGTTATCTGAAACTAAACAGTAAACGCGTTCGTTAAAACGAACGAACGAGCGAACGCTCGCTAAACAAATAAACCGGAAAAACCGATTTATAAAAAAATGAAACTAGGGTTTCTAAAAAAACGGATCAGGTTTTTTAAAAAAACCGGACCACGGCGGCGGCGGCAGCTATACCTCCGGCTCGGCTCCGGCGGGGCTCCAGCGGCTCCGGCGAGGCGACGAGACGGCATGGGGTGGCGGCGCTGCGGCGGCAGCTCCTGGCGGCGGCGGCTCGGCGGGGTCTGGGACGGGGTGAGGCAGGCGGGGTGGCGGCGTATTTATAGGAGGGGGGGCTCGGCCGGCTTGGGGAAGGGGCGACGGTGGAGGCGGCTCGGGGTCGGACTCCCCGAGTCCGACGACGACATGGCAGGGCTGGCGGTGGCGCTGGAGATGCCGGCCCGGCTCGGCTGGGCCTTGGCCCAGTCGGGCTCTCATGCATTTTTTTAAATAATTCCGCCGAACAGAAAATAAATTCTAGAAAAATAAATAAAAATCTAAAAATGCGAAAACAAATTTTCACCGTCTAAATAGAATATTTAGAACAGGATGAACATTTTCTTGGCCCTAAAATGCAGTTTTGAAAACGTGCAATTTTTCCTAAATTCAAATAAAATAGCGAGAAAATCCGAAATAAAAATCTTACTTGATTTGTTATTAAACCTTCAATATTTCTTTATTTTGGGAAAGTCATTTTATTCACTCTCTCATATTTTATTATTGAAATAATTGAAGATAAAATAAATAAAATCAATGATCCTATTTTCAAAATTTGAGAAAAACCCAAATATGAAAATAACGAAATCCCCAACTCTCTCCGTGGGTCCTTGAGTTGCGTAGAATTTTAGGATTAGGCCAAAAGCAAATAAAATATGATATGCAGTGATGACCTAATGTATAACATTCCAAATTGAAATTTTGGGATGTTACAAACCTATCCCCCTTAAGATGAATCTCGCCCTCGAGATTCGGGTTGGCTAGAAAATAGGTGAGGGTGGTCCTTTAGCAGTTCTTCCTCTCGCTCCCAGGTGGCTTCATCCTCGGTGTGGTGGCTCCACTGAACTTTGCAAAACTTAATAACCTTGCCGCGGGTGACTCGGCTGGCATACTCGAGAATCTTGACCGGTTTCTCCTCATAGGTAAAATCACTATCCAACTGAATTGCTTCCAGCGGCACTATATCTCTCAGCGGTATATCAGCCATCTCTGTGTGGCTTCTTCAACTGGGAAACGTGGAACACATCGTGAACTCCTGACAATCCTTCGGGCAACTCCAACTTGTAGGAAACTTCTCCCATACGTTCCAAAACTTTGTATGGTCCCACAAAACGTGGCGCTAACTTTCCCTTAACTCCAAAGCGCTTAACTCCCCGAAGTGGAGATACTCAAAGATAAACTTAGTCTCCGACGTCGTAAACTGTTTCCTTGCATTTAGAATCTGCGTAGCTCTTTTGCCTGTACTGGGCTACCTTGAGCCTATCGCGAATCAATTTCACTTTCTGTTCAGACTCCTTAATCAAATCCGGTCCAAACAACTGGCGGTCTCCAACTTCATCCCACGACAATGGTGTTCTGCACCTTCTTCCGTACAAGGCTTCGAAAGGGGCCATCTTCAAACTAGATTGATAACTGTTGTTGTAAGAGAACTCTGCATATGGCAAATTGTCGTCCCAACTAGATCCATAATCTAGCGCACAAGCTCTCAGCATATCCTCCAAAATCTGATTGACTCTCTCGGTCTATCCATCTGTCTATGGATGAAAAGCTGTACTGAATTCTAGCCTGGTACCCAAAGTTTCGTGCAACTGATTCCAGAACTTTGAGGTAAACTGGGTTCCTCTATCGGATATAATGCTCCTCGGAACTCCATGCAGACATACGATCCTGGTCATCTATATCTTTGCCAACTTAGCACTGGTGTAAGTGGTCTTTACTGGGATAAAATGAGCTACCTTCATCAATCGATCGACTACAACCCATATCGAGTCATAGCCTGAACGGGTCTTGGGTAATCCCGTGATAAAATCCATGCCTAGCTTATCCCACTTCCATTCGGGTATCGGCAATGGTTGTAGCAACCCTGCTGGCTTCTGATGATCTGCCTTTACTCTCTGACATACATCACAAACTGCTACATACTCTGCAATATCCTTCTTCATTTCGGTCCACCAGAAAGTATCCTTCAAATCCAAATACATCTTGGTATTTCCAGGGTGAATCGAATATGGTGAATCATGGGCCTCTTGCAGAATCAACTTCCTGATCTCCGGGTTGTTAGGCACATAAACACGGTCTTCAAACCATAGGGTATCGTGCTCATCCTCATGAAATCCTTTAACTTTTCCTTTGCTCATCTTCTCTTTTATAGAGGCAACCTCCTTGTCAGTCTTCTGAGCTTCTCTGATCTTATCCATCAAAGTAGATTGGATCTCCAATGCTGATACATAGCCTCTCGGAACTATCTCCAAACATAGCTCACAAAGGTCTTCGGCTAACACCTTCGGTAAATCTCCTGTCACTAGTGTGTTGACATGGCTCTTACGGCTCAGTGCATCGGCTACTGTTGGGGAACGTAGCAGAAATTTAAAAATTTTCTACGCATCACCAAGATCAATCTATGGAGTCATCTAGCAACGAGGGGAATAGGAGTGCATCTACATACCCTTGTAGATCGTGAGCGGAAGTGTTCAAGAGAACGGGGTTGATGGAGTCGTACTCGTCGTGATCCAAATCACCGATGAGCGAGCGCCGAACGGACGACACCTCCGTGTTCAACACATGTACGGTTTGGAGAGACGTCTCCTCCTTCTTGATCCAGCAAGGGGAGAGGAGAGGTTGATGGAGATCTAGCAGCACGACGGCGTGGTGGTGGAAGCAGCGGGATCTCGGCAGGGCTTCGCCAAGCACCAACGAGAGGGAGAGGTGTCACGGAGGGAGAGGAAGGCGCCAGGGACATGGGTGCGGCTGCCCTCCCTCTCCTCCACTATATATAGGGGCCAGGGGGCACCGGCCCCTCTAGATCCCATCTAGATGGGGGGCGGCGGCCAAGGGGTGGCTTGGCCCCCAAGCCAAGTGGAGGCGCCCCCACCCCTAGGGTTTCCAACCCTAGGCGCAAGGGGAGGCCCAAGGGGGGCGCACTAGCCCACCAGGGGCTGGTTCCCTTCCTACTTCAGCCCATGGGGCCCTCCGGGATAGGTGGCCCCACCCGGTGGACCCCCGGGACCCTTCCGGTGGTCCCGGTACAATACCGGTGACCCCCGAAACTTTCCCCGTGGCCGAAACTGGTCTTCCTATATATAAATCTTTACCTAAGGACCATTCCGGAACTCCTCGTGACGTTCGGGATCTCATCCGGGACTCCAAACAACTTTCGGGTTACCGCATACTAATATCTCTACAACCCTAGCGTCACCGAACCTTGAGTGTGTAGACCCTACGGGTTCGGGAACCATGCAGTCATGACCGAGACAACTCTCCGGCCAATAACCAACAGCGGGATCTGGATACCCATGTTGGCTCCCACATATTCCACGATGATCTCATCGGATGAACCACGATGTCGAGGATTCAATCAATCCCGTATTCAATTCCCTTTGTCAATCGGTACGTTACTTGCCCGAGATTCGATCGTCGGTATCCCAATACCTTGTTCAATCTCGTTGCCGGCAAGTCACTTTACTCATTTCATAACACATCATCCCGTTACCAACTAATTAGTCACACTGAACGCATTATGATGATGCATTACCGAGTGGGCCCAGAGATACCTCTCCGTCATACGGAGTGACAAATCCCAGTCTCGAGTCATGCCAACCCAACAGACACTTTCGGAGATACCTTTAGTGTACCTTTATAACCACCCAGTTACGTTGTGACATTTGGCACACCCAAAGCACTCCTAAGGTATCCGGGAGTTGCACAATCTCATGGTCTAAGGAAATGATACTTGACACTTAAAAAAGCTCTGCAAACGAACTACACGATCTTGTGCTATGCTTAGGATTGGGTCTTGTCCATCACATCATTCTCCTAATGATGTGATCCCGTTATCAATGACATCCAATGTCCATGGTCAGGAAACCGTAACCATCTATTGATCAACGAGCTAGTCAACTAGAGGCTTACTACGGACATGTTGTGGTCTATATATTCACACATGTATTACGATTTCCGGATAACACAATTATAGCATGAACAATAGACAATTATCATGAACAAGGAAATATAATAATAACCATTTTATTATTGCCTCTAGGGCATATTTCCAACAATCTCCACTTGCACTAGAGTCAATAATCTAGTTACATTGTGATGAATCGAACACCCATAGTGTTCTGGTTTAGTCAACGGATCTGCGACATTCAGGTCCGTATGCACTTTACAAATATCTATGTCTCCATTTTGAACATTTTCACGAATGGAGTTGAAGCGACGCTTGATATGCCTGGTCTTCCTGTGAAACCTGGGCTCCTTGGCAAGGGCAATAGCTCCAGTGTTGTCACAGAAGAGAGTCATCGGGCCCGACGCATTGGGAATAACTCCTAGGTCGGTAATGAACTCCTTCACCCAGATTGCTTCTTGTGCTGCCTCCGAGGCCTCCATGTACTCCGCTTCACATGTAGATCCCACCACGACGCTTTGCTTGCAACTGCACTAGCTGACTGCCCCACCATTCAAAATATACACGTATCCAGTTTGGGACTTGGAGTCATCCAAATCTGTGTCGAAGCTAGCATCGACGTAACCCTTTACGACGAGCTCTTTGTCACCTCCATAAACGAGAAATATATCCTTAGTCCTTTTTAGGTACTTCAGGATATTCTTGACCGCTGTCCAGTGTTCCATGTTGGGATTACTTTGGTACCTTCCTACCAAACTTATGGCAAGGTTTACATCAGGTCTGGTACACAGCATGGCATACATGATAGACCCTATGGCCGAGGCATAGGGGACGACACTCATCTTTTCTCTATCTTCTGCCGTGGTCGGGCATTGAGCCATGCTCAATCTCGTACCTTGCAACACAGGCAAGAACCCCTTCTTTGACTGATCCATATTGAACTTCTTCAATATCTTGTCAAGGTACGTACTCTGTGAAAGACCAATGAGGCTGTAACGCCCTCGATGCGGCTATATCTCCCACGTGTCGAAGCACGACTTAGAGGCATAACCGCATTGAAAGCAATGTCGCAAGTGAGGTAATCTTCACACAACCCATGTAATACATAAGGGAAAAAGATACATAGTTGGCTTACAATCGCCACTTCACACAATTACATGAATAAAGCATTACATCAACCAGATACAATCAAGGTCTGACTACGGAACCAAAATAAAAGAAGAACCCCAAATGCAACAAAGGTCCCCGATCGACCCCAACTGGGCTCCACTACTGATCAACTAGAACAAAACAACACAAAGGACAAGATCTTCATCGAGCTCCTCCTGAGCTTGGTTGCGTCATCTGCAAGGACTCATCGGCACCTGCAAACTGGTTTGGAAGTATCTGTGAGTCACGGGGACTCGGCAATCTCGCACCCTTGCGACCAAGACTATTTAAGCTCATGGGTAAGGTAAAAGGTATGAGGTGGAGCTGCAGCAAGCGACTAGCATATATGGTGGCTAACATACGCAAAAGAGAGCGAGAAGAGAAGGCAAAGCATGGTCGATAAAAGTATGATCAAGAAGTGATCCTAGAACAACCTACGTCAAGCATAACTCCAACACCGTGTTCACTTCCCGGACCCCGCCGAGAAGAGACCATCACGGTTACACACGCGGTTGATCCATTTTAATTAAGGTCAACTTCAGGTTTTCTACAACCGGACGTTAACAAATTCCCATCTGCCCATAACCGCGGGCACGGCTTTCGAAAGTTCAAATCCCTGCAGGGGTGTCCCAACTTAGCCCATGACAAGCTCTCACGGTCAACGAAGGATATTCCTTCTAGCGGGAAGACCCGATCAGACTCGGAATCCCGGTTACAAGACATTTCGACAAGGTAAAACTAAACCAGCAACACCGCCCGAATGTGCCGACAAATCCCGATAGGAGCTGCACATATCTCTTTCTCAGGGCACACTCAGATTGTCTTAGGTACGGGTAGGCCAGCCCAGAGTTGCCCCTGGTGGCCATCGGCAGCTGACAGGTTGGACCAACACTCAGAGGAGCACTAGCCCGGGGGGGTTAAAATAAAAATGACCCTTGAGTCTGCAGAACCCAAGGGAAAGAAAAGGCTAGGTGGCGAATGGTAAAACCAAGGTTGGGCATTGCTGGAGGAGTTTTATTCAAGGCGAACTGTCAAGGGGTTCCCATTATAACCCAACCGCGTAAGGAACGCAAAATCCGGGAACATAACACCGATATGACGGAAACTAGGGCGGCAAGAGTGGAACAAAACACCAGGCATAAGGCCGAGCCTTCCACCCTTTACCAAGTATATAGATGCATTAATTAAATAAGATAAATTGTGATATCCCAACAAGTAAACATGTTCCCACAAGGAACAACATCTCCATGTTCCAACAAGGAACAAACTTCAATCTTCACCTGCAACTAACAACGATATAAGAGGGGCTGAGCAAAGCAGTAACATGGCCAATCAACGGTTTGCTAGGACAAGGTGGGTTATAGGCTTGGTTCAACAATATAGGAGGCATGATAAGCAAGTGGTAGGTATCGCAACATAGGCATAGCAAAAGAGCGAGCAACTAGCAAGCAAAGATAGAAGTGATTTCAAGGGTATGGTCATCTTGCTTGAAAACCCGTAAGGAAGAAGAACGAGTCCATGAAGAAGATAAACGGACGAAGTCGAACGGGTCCTCACAAACGCGACGTTGTCGGAACCAACCCGAAGAAGCAAACACCGGAAAGGAGCAAACAACATAGTAAACAACCATCACATCAACATGGCATGATGCACAACCAAGTATGATGCATGTCCGGTTTAATGAGGCATGGCATGGCAAAGTGCACAAGCAATCCTACAAATTAAGTGGAGCTCAATATGCAACTCCGCTGCATATTGACGAAACACCACGTTCAAGTTATTTAGTTCGATCTCGTTTATGTACCCAACAATATTAAATGATGTTAAACATGGCAAGAGGGTGAAGCAAATGAAAACTACCTATCTAGGCAAGTTTAAATGAGGCCGGAACAACAAAACAACATGTCCGAAAACTCCTCATGTGCATATATTAGGTTAGGTCCTGTTCTGCCCTAAACCATATTTTAGAGTTGTTAGGCATGCAAAACAATGTCACCATGATAGACTAGGCAAAATTTTACCCCATTTACATATAAAGTTTGTTAAAAACGGAGCTACGGTTATTTAGTTATGAATTAAACCATTTTAGCATGGCATAGGAGCAAATTTAAACAAACATCATTTTAAAAAATTTAAACATGGGTGAAAATGACATGTTATGAAACTAGATGAAAATCTAAGCAAGTTTCATATATTAAGTTTTTACATTTGATGCATGGTTGGTGAGTTATTAAATGCATGAAGAACAGGGACTTATCTGCAAAACGGGTAGTACTCAGGAAATTAGCTAAAACGTTCTGCGGAAAAAAAATACATCTCGGGCCGAATCTGGTTGGCCCATCAGTGGGAGGGGGCGCAGCAGTGAGGCTCACCCATGGGCTTGGCCCGTTCGGTGGAGATGAGAGAGGCCGGCAGGCTGGGCCTTGGAGAGGCAAGGAGGCCCGCGCGAGGCGAAGGAACTGGGCAGGCCGGCTGCTGGGCTCGGCTCGCTGGATCTGGACCAAGTCAACGAGGGGCGGCCTCGTTCGGGAAGCAAGGCGACGGCTGCGGTCAACGTGAAGCGCAGGCGAGCGGGCACCTCGTCCTCTGCTTGTCAGGACGCAGAGCAGCGGTGACGTCTTAGTGCGGCTCCACGTTGGTGCCGGCGACGAGGAAAACGGGTGGAGGAAGGAGCGGATCCGCGGCGGCTCGCGGTGGTCCTGGACGGCGACGAAGCAATGGATCCAGGCGGCGAGGCGGTGGCGAAACTCCAAGGCCATGGCGGCCTCCTTCGGTTCCCTGTCCAAAACGAGACAGAGAAAGAGATAGTTGAGAACGGGGAAGGGAAAGCAGGCAGAGAGAAGGAAGGGAAGAAGAAAGGAGCAGGGGAGGTCGGTCCTGGTAGCCGTTGGTCTGCTCCAGCGAGCTGGCCGGTGCTCGGGCGGCTGGAGCCTTGGGCGCTCGCGGCTCCAGGAGAGGGGCGACGGGCAGAGGAGCTCGGGCTCCTACAGGATTGGTGGTTGGACAGGAAGGAAAAACGAGGAGAGGGTTGGTCTGGCGGCGGTGAAGGGACAGATCCCCTAGGGATTAGGGTTTGGTTAGAGTTTGGTCCGGTGAATATATAGCAGGTGGACTAGGCTTAGGGGCTATTCGGTCCATCCGATCATAATCGGACAAACCCAGATAATTAGGTTAGGGGGCCCAATTAACAAAACGGAGACGTTTTGTAGATGTTTGGGGATGATCCGGACACAACGGTGGCGACAGTCTGGGTCGGGTTCGGGACAACTTTCGGACGCGCGCGAGGGGGGCTGCGGGCTGACGAGAGAGGTTAGGTTGGACCTGACGGTAGGTAGTGGGCTGTGTAGACGGTCTAGAGAGGAAAGAGAGGGAAAGCCCGGCAACAGTTTTCGGAGACCGAAAACGTCCGACGTTAGACCGGCTATATTGCCGCTATAGTTATCCGTTGGGGCGTCAAACGGACTCCGAACGCGATGAAACTTCACAGGCGGTCTATCTACACTATAATAAGACCGCACGCCAACTTTCAACCCATTCCGAGAACATTTTCCGGCCACTTATAAAATAATATTTCGTACATGCCGCGGGCACGTGCAAGTGTGTCTGGGCTCAGAACGGACAACGGAGAGAACACAGAGAACCCGGACGAATGCAAGTGTCGAAAACATGATGATGCAATGCACAAGATGACATGATAAAATGCAACACGCAAGCGAATGACATGGCAACGACGGCGAATAACTGGATGACACCTGGCGCAACGGTCTTGGGGCGTTACAACACTCCACCACTACGAGAGGATCTCGTCCCGAGATCTAGAATGGCGACGGAGGGGAAAACGGAAGAGAACGAGAAGAGGTAAAACTAAGTTGCTTCTTTTACCAATGAGTGAAACCAAAGAACCTTGCGAGGTTGAACAATTTCGAGCAAAGAATACAACTGAGATGAACGAAGTTGAAAACACTCCGTTAGAAGAGAGGAACAAAGAACATTGCAAAAAACCTTGAGGTTGAAAGGCAAGATATATATTGAAACCACTCCGGTTAAAACAAGATAGAGAAGGATTAAGAATGATATAATTTGGACAGCACTCCGACTGCAAATGGAAGGAATTAACAAGAACTTGACAAGATGATAGGATGCTTGATGAGATCAACAACATACTGCCTCCGGAACTATTGAATGAATGGAACAAGGGGTAAGAAAGATCTCGGATAGCACTCTGGTTTAAAAGAGATGAAAAACTTGATAAAATGAAAGAGCTTGAGCAAAGGGACACAACACTCCGGTTGAAAGGATAAGCACGAAAGGGACATGATCTTAGACAACACAAGATGAAGGTTGAAAAGAACAACATCAAAGTGCCTCCGGAACGAAAGAATAGAAGATAGATAATTGAAATAGGAGAATTGTGAAGAAAGTGCCATCTTATGCCACAAGAGAGCTTGATAAGGCATCCTGAGGAGACGGGTCGAGCGGAGTTGTTGGAACACCAACAATGAAAAGAATAACCTTGATATGGTCTTATGGAATACATCTCAAATTATGAGGTGACAACCTGCCACTCACGGGAAAAAATTGGATTGATAAGAACAAGGAGACGAGAAACTTATCTCACCGAGAGGATAAATGAAGAACTTGGGTCATTTATAAGCACCATAAATAGCAACAATCCTCAGGGAAAGGTTTAGGTCAAATATAAGCCAAGATAATTCCAATGAATAGATTGATGGGTTGTAAAGGATCTCATGAACGAATTGAAAATGATGGATTTAAATATCTCATTCCTGACAACTTGTGAATCATGAAACACCAAACAATTGTCAAAAATGACGTAACACCACCTCAAAAGATAAGGTAGAACGAATTGCACTTTGGAATGAAAGATGGAGAATACATGAGCTCGTCTGAAAAAGAATCTCGATGAACACTTCGAGAAGGAATTAAGTCCTTGATGAACCATCATGTAGAGCCTCCATGAAGAACTCCGGTAAACAAAGATAATAACGAAAATAAAGAGAAGTTGGAAACACAAGGTGAAACCTTATAATGACTTAGATGGATCTCCGTGATGAAATAGTTGAAAAAAAAGGTTGGAACTCTGGGAAAAGAGAAGATGAACAATTGAGATCAAGAATTTGATGAGCCTCCGGAATAGGGAATTAATCATTTGGATGAAACAAGAATAAGAATTGCATTATGCTTATCCTTCACCAATTAAATTGATGACAATCAATGGATTTGACACACTACTTATTCTCGTATCAAGGATTAAGAGAGATATAACATAAACTTGGGAAGGTCTTCAACGATCCACCGGTAGAATGAAACAACGAACAAATTGATATGATAACCAAGGAAAGAGATCTTGAACGAACCACCGTAAGAATTGAGAACGATTGAAGAAAAGGTAAAGAAACACCAGGAAGAAGGAATTAAAGAACGAATGAAGATACTTGAGGGAATTTGATACATGAGAACGAAGGGATCATGAACTGATTAGAGATCACTTGAATGATGCACCGGTAAGATTTGGAGAACGAGAGCTGAAAGCTGGAATGAATAATAATGAGATGATGGCCTCCGGAGAATCAAACTGAAAAGACTCCTAAATTTGCACCGGATGGGTGAAAAGAATAGTCACAAAGAAAACAATTATGAGAGGAAGACATCAAGCTAGAACCATGAATCTTGAAAAGAATGGAGCAAGATTTAAGAGAAACTCTTCTTCGGTCTTCAAATGCAGAGAATGACGATGAGAAACACCACCATGAATTATTTAGGCACTCCGGAAGAATCAAAACGAAGAGGTTGAGCCAACGATGAAAAGAATTTGAAAGATCTTAGAGAAACCCTCTGACTGATGAAAATTCATTCTTACGTCACACTTCGAAAAGAAATTTGGATAGCTCCGGGAAAATAAGAAGAGTCAGGTAAGATCCTGGAAAAAGACCTGTGGGTTAGGGCCCACTCAAAAGATACACCGTTGAAAAGATTACTTGAAAAGGAGAATGCACCGGTTGAATTAAATGACTTGAATGAGATAACATCCTCGAAAGAGCTTGAACGAAAGCAGAGTGGAAACACGAATCTTCGGGATATCTTGAGCACTCCAGAACAAATGAATAGCAAGTAGGGAATGATTATGAGGTGCACCGGCATAAGAAAAGCATTGGGCAAAAAGAAAAGACTATGCTCAATACCAAAGCTTGAATTGAGTCCACCGGAGAAGAAAAGAATGAAGAATGACGAACTTGAGGTTCCGTTAGGATCTTCATGAGAATCACCGGATAAGGACATTGACGGAAAACATGGAGAGACTTCCAATCAATAAAATGGATACTTGAAGAAGAAATCTGAGTCCTTGAAGAAACAAGGGGAGGGAGGGTGGGAAAACACCGTTGAGAACGAAACGAACACCGTTGAGAAGAAATGATAATTGATCTTGCTGATGTTGAAATGATCGGATCCACTTGAAGAGAGACACACCGGTTGAAAAGGATTGGCAAGACAATCTCGATTATCCAGAAGGATTAGTATTCACATCGGAGTATGAGAACACCATTTGGGGAAGGTATGGAATCAACACTTGACATTGAAGCAACTTGAATACCACAACTCAAAACAAAACAAAGGATTGGCTTGCAGACTAAACCGGAACAAACATATGATAGAGATTTCGTCCGAAGTTTTCATGGTGGGACCTACACGGGCTCGATCGTACAGCACCATCATATACAAGGCAGTGCACATGACATACGAAGCGTCCCCGAGTCGGCATAGCCAAGGACTCTTTAAGACACAACGAGACCACTGTAAAACCAACCGTGAATAGGCGGACCACTAGACGTCGAACCCCAATTTCATATCATATATCCGTCGGAAAGATATCCTAAGAGCTACTTGAATTCCCACTTATAAACTCCCGAAACTTTCCAGTTATGCAATCAGGTGTTGGGGATACAGGGGAAGCATAATATCTCACCCAAAACGAGCAAATCCTACATCCAGTTGTATCCATCCTTCAACACATAACCAAGAAACCTTCGGAAATCGTCTACCTCAACCTTCGAAAAGCATCCGTTATACAAGTTATGGCAATACTCCCGAACTCCCGCCCCAGTACTGGGTGGCGTCGAGGTTATCTCACCAACAACTGCATAAAAGAGATTTTCTATGTCGGCGAAACTAAACTCAGGTATTCCAGAACTGCAACAATAAAATTGTGACGACAACACCTCAGAGCTCAACTCCCTGGGACACTGCCACAACCCCTAAATGACAGGAGGCACCAAGAACAATGTTCTCGTCACAAATCCATCGAAACGATTCCAAGATACCCGTGTGATCCTAATTTTTTTTAGTGAAATTTGAGAAGAGAAGAGTCAAAACTCTACGTCAGGATGCCTTACCAGAGCGATGAAGGGACTGGGGAGTAAAAAGAATTCCTAAACTCTCCGATATATAATTCCTAAATGACTCAAAACATTTTTTTCTAGACTCAACAACGGCTGCTAAAAACGATCAAGCAGTGGGGGCTCCTAAGGTCGGGGAAGGCTCTGATTATCAACTTGTAACGCCCTCGATGCGGCTATATCTCCCACGTGTCGAAGCACGACTTAGAGGCATAACCGCATTGAAAGCAATGTCGCAAGTGAGGTAATCTTCACACAACCCATGTAATACATAAGGGAAAAAGATACATAGTTGGCTTACAATCACCACTTCACACAATTACATGAATAAAGCATTACATCAACCAGATACAATCAAGGTCCGACTACGGAACCAAAATAAAAGAAGAACCCCAAATGCGACAAAGGTCCCCGATCGACCCCAACTGGGCTCCACTACTGATCAACTAGAACAAAACAATACAAAGGACAAGATCTTCATCGAGCTCCTCTGAGATTGGTTGCGTCATCTGCAAGGACTCATCGGCACCTGCGAACTGGTTTGAAAGTATATGTGAGTCACGGGGACTCAGCAATCTCGCACCCTCGCGATCAAGACTATTTAAGCTCATGGGTAAGGTAAAAGGTATGAGGTGGAACTGCAGCAAGCGACTAGCATATATGGTGGCTAATATACGCAAAAGAGAGCGAGAAGAGAAGGCAAAGCATGGTCGATAAAAGTATGATCAAGAAGTGATCCTAGAACAACCTACGTCAAGCATAACTCCAACACCGTGTTCACTTCCCGGACCCCGCCGAGAAGAGACCATCACGGTTACACACGCGGTTGATCCATTTTAATTAAGGTCAACTTCAGGTTTTCTACAACCGGACGTTAACAAATTCCCATCTGCCCATAACCGCGGGCATGGCTTTCGAAAGTTCAAATCCCTGCAGGGGTGTCCCAACTTAGCCCATGACAAGCTCTCACGGTCAACGAAGGATATTCCTTCTAGCGGGAAGACCCGATCAGACTCGGAATCCCGGTTACAAGACATTTCGACAAGGTAAAACTAAACTAGCAACACCGCCCGAATGTGCCGACAAATCCCGATAGGAGATGCACATATCTCTTTCTCAGGGCACACTCAGATTGTCTTAGGTACGGGTAGGCCAGCCCAGAGTTACCCCTGGTGGCCACCGGCAGCTGACAGGTTGGACCAACACTCAGAGGAGCACTGGCCCGGGGGGTTAAAATAAAGATGACCCTTGAGTCTGCAGAACCCAAGGGAAAGAAAAGGCTAGGTGGCGAATGGTAAAACCAAGGTTGGGCATTGCTGGAGGAGTTTTATTCAAGGCGAACTGTCAAGGGGTTCCCATTATAACCCAACCGCGTAAGGAACGCAAAATCCGGGAACATAACACCGATATGACGGAAACTAGGGCGGCAAGAGTGGAACAAAACACCAGGCATAAGGCCGAGCCTTCCACCCTTTACCAAGTATATAGATGCATTAATTAAATAAGATATATTGTGATATCCCAACAAGTAAACATGTTCCCACAAGGAACAACATCTCCATGTTCCAACAAGGAACAAACTTCAATCTTCACCTGCAACTAACAACGCTATAAGAGGGGCTGAGCAAAGCGGTAACATGGCCAATCAACGGTTTGCTAGGACAAGGTGGGTTAGAGGCTTGGTTCAACAATATAGGAGGCATGATAAACAAGTGGTAGGTATCGCAGCATAGGCATAGCAAAAGAGCAAGCAACTAGCAAGCAAAGATAGAAGTGATTTCAAGGGTATGGTCATCTTGGCAGAAAACCCGTAAGGAAGAAGAATGAGTCCATGAAGAAGATAAACGGACGAAGTCAAACGGGTCCTCACAAACGCGACGTTGTCGGAACCAACCCGAAGAAGCTAACACCGAAAAGGAGCAAACAACATAGTAAACAACCATCACATCAACATGGCATGATGCACAACCAAGTATGATGCATGTCCGGTTTAATGAGGCATGGCATGGCAAAGTGCACAAGCAATCCTACAAATTAAGTGGAGCTCAATATGCAACTCCGCTGCATATTGACGAAACACCATGTTCAAGTTATTTAGTTCGATCTCGTTTATGTACCCAACAATATTAAATGTTGTTAAACATGGCAAGAGGGTGAAGCAAATGAAAACTACCTATCTAGGCAAGTTTAAATGAGGCCGGAACAACAAAACAACAAGTCTGAAAACTCCTCATGTGCATATATTAGGTTAGGTCCTGTTCTGCCCTAAACCATATTTTAGAGTTGTTAGGCATGCAAAACAATGTCACCATGATAGACTAGGCAAAATTTTACCCCATTTACATATAAAGTTTGTTAAAAACGGAGCTACGGTTATTTAGTTATGAATTAAACCATTTTAGCATGGCATAGGAGCAAATTTAAACAAACATCATTTTAAACATTTTAAACATGGGTGAAAATGACATGTTATGAAACTAGATGAAAATCTAAGAAAGTTTCATATATTAAGTTTTTACATTTGATGCATGGTTGGTGAGTTATTAAATGCATGAAGAACAGGGACTTTTCTGCAAAACGGGTAGTACTCAGGAAATTAGCTAAAACGTTTTGCGGAAAAAAATACATCTCGGGCCGGATCTGGTTGGCCCATCAGTGGGAGGGGGCGCAGCAGTGAGGCTCACCCATGGGCTTGGCCCGTTCGGTGGAGAGGAGAGAGGCCGGCAGGCTGGACCTTGGAGAGGCAAGGAGGCCCGCGTGAGGCGAAGGAACTGGGCAGGCTGGCTGCTGGGCTCGGCTCGCTGGATCTGGACCAAGTCAACGAGGGGCGGCCTCGTTCGTGAAGCAGGGCGACGGCTGCGGTCAACGCGAAGCACAGGCGAGTGGGCGCCTCGTCCTCTGCTTGTCAGGACGCAGAGCAGCGGCGGCGTCTTAGTGCGGCTCCACGTCGGTGCCGGCGACGAGGAAAACGGGTGGAGGAAGGAGCGGATCCGCGGCGGCTCGCGGTGGTCCTAGACGGCGACGAAGCAATGGATCCAGGCGACGAGGCAGTGGTGAAACTCCAAGGCCATGGCGGCCTCCTTCGGTTCCCTGTCCAAAATGAGACAGAGAAAGAGAGAGTTGAGAACGGGGAAGGGAAAGCAGGCAGAGAGAAGGAAGGGAAGAAGAAAGGAGCAGGGGAGGTCGGTCCTGGTAGCCGGTGGTCTGCTCCAGCAAGCTGGCTGGTGCTCGGGCGGCTGGAGCCTTGGGCGCTCGCGTCTCCAGGAGAGGGGCGGCGGGCAGAGGAGCTCGGGCTCCTACAGGATTGGTGGTTGGACAGGAAGGAAAAACGAGGAGAGGGTTGGTCCGGCGGCGGTGAAGGGACAGATCCCCTAGGGATTAGGGTTTGACTAGAGTTTGGTCCGGTGAATATATAGCAGGTGGACTAGGCTTAGGGGCTATTCGGTCCATCCGATCATAATCGGACAAACCCGGATAATTAGGTTAGGGGGCCCAATTAACAAAACGGAGACGTTTTGTAGATGTTTGGGGATGATCCGGACACAACGGTGGCGACAGTTCGGGTCGGGTTCGGGACAACTTTCGGACGCGCGCGAGGGGGGCTGCGGGCTGACGAGAGAGGTTAGGTTGGACCTGACGGTAGGTAGTGGGCTGTGTAGACGGTCTAGAGAGGAAAGAGAGGGAAAGCCCGGCAACAGTTTTCGGAGACCGAAAACGTCCGACGTTAGACCGGCTATACTGCCGCTATAGTTATCCGTTGGGGCGTCAAACGGACTCCGAACGCGATGAAACTTGACAGGCAGTCTATCTACACTATAATAAGACCGCACGCCATCTTTCAACCCATTCCGAGAACATTTTCCGGCCACTTATAAAATAATATTTCGGACATGCCGCGGGCACGTGCAAGTGTGTCTGGGCTCAGAACGGACAACGGAGAGAACACGGAGAACCCGGACGAATATAAGTTTCGAAAACATGATGATGCAATGCACAAGATGACATGATAAAATGCAACACGCAAGCGAATGACATGGCAACGATGGCGAATAACTGGACGACACCTGGCGCAACGGTCTCGGGGCGTTACTGAGGCGTCTCGATCTATCTCTATAGATCTTGATGCCTAATATGTAAGCATCTTCTCCAAGATCCTTCATTGAAAAACACTTGTTCAAGTAGGCCTTTATGCTTTCCAAGAATTCTATATCATTTCCCATCAATAGTATGTCATCCACATACAATATGAGAAATGCTACAGAGCTCCCACTCACTTTCTTGTAAACGCAGGCTTCTCCATAAGTCTGTGTAAACCCAAATGCTTTGATCATTTCATCAAAACGATTGTTCCAACTTCGAGATGCTTGCACCAGCCCATAGATTGAGCGTTGGAGCTTGCACACCTTGTCAGCATTCTTAGGATCGACAAAACCTTCCGGCTGCATCATATACAATTCTTCCTTAAGGAAACCATTAAGGAATGCCGTTTTGACATCCATTTGCCATATCTCATAATCATAGAATGCGGCGATTGCTAACATGATTCGGACGGACTTCAGCTTCGCTACGGGCGAGAAAGTCTTATCGTAGTCAACCCCTTGAACTTGTCGATAACCCTTAGCGACAAGCCGAGCTTTATAGATGGTCACATTACCATCCGCGTCTGTCTTCTTCTTAAAGATCCATTTATTTTCTATGGCTCGCCGATCATCGGGCAAGTCAGTCAAAGTCCATACTTCGTTTTCATACATGGATCCTATCTCGGATTTCATGGCTTCCAGCCATTTGTCGGAATCTGGGCCCGCCATCGCTTCTTCATAGTTCAAAGGTTCACCATTGTCTAACAACATGATTTCCAGGACAGGGTTGCCGTACCACTCTGGTGCGGAACGTGTCCTTGTGGACCTACGAAGTTCGGTAGCAACTTGATCTGAAGTTTCATGATCATCATCATTAACTTCCTCTCTAGTCGGTGCAGGCACCTCAGGAACATTTTCTTGAGTTGCGCCACTCTCTGGTTCAAGAGGCAATACTTCATCAAGTTCTACTTTCCTCCCACTTACTTCTTTCGAGAGAAACTCTTTCTCTAGAAAGGATCCATTCTTGGCAATAAAGATCTTGCCTTCGGATCTGAGGTAGAAGGTATACCCAATAGTTTCTTTAGGGTATCCTATGAAGACGCATTTTTCCGATTTGGGTTCGAGCTTTTCAGGTTGAAGTTTCTTCACATAAGCATCGCATCCCCAAACTTTTAGAAACGACAGCTTAGGCTTCTTCCCAAACCATAATTCATACCGTGTCGTCTCAACGGATTTTGACGGAGCCCTATTTAAAGTGAATGCGACAGTCTCTAAAGCATAGCCCCAAAATGACAGCGGTAGATCGGTAAGAGACATCATAGATTGCACCATATCCAATAGAGTGTGATTACGACGTTCGGACACACCATTACGCTGAGGTGTTCTAGGCGGCGTGAGTTGTGAAACTATTCCACATTTCCTTAAGTGCGTGCCAAATTCATGACTCAAATATTCTCCCCCACGATCTGATCGCAAGAACTTGATTTTCCTGTCACGTTGATTCTCAACCTCACTCTGAAATTCCTTGAACTTTTCAAAGGTCTCAGACTTGTGTTTCATTAAGTAGACATACCCATATCTACTCAAGTCATCAGTGAGGGTGAGAACATAACGATAGCCACCGCGAGCCTCAACACTCATTGGACCGCACACATCAGTATCTATGATTTCCAATAAGTTGGTTGCTCGCTCCATTGTTCCGGAGAACGGAGTCTTGGTCATTTTGCCCATGAGGCATGGTTCGCACGTGTCAAATGATTCATAATCAAGAGACTCCAAAAGTCCATCTGCATGGAGTTTCTTCATGCGTTTGACACTAATGTGACCAAGGTGGCAGTGCCACAAGTATGTGGGACTATCATTATCAACTTTACATCTTTTGGTATTCACACTATGAATATGTGAAACATCACGTTTGAGATTAAATAAGAATAAACCATTGACCAGCGGGGCATGACCATAAAACATATCTCTCATATAAATAGAACAACCATTATTCTCGGATTTAAATGAGTAGCCATCTCGTATTAAACGAGATCCTGATACAATGTTCATGCTCAAAGATGGCACTAAATAACAATTATTGAGGTTTAAAACTAATCTTGTAGGTAAATGTAGAGGTAGCGTGCCGACGGCGATCACATCGACCTTGGAACCATTCCCGACGTGCATTGTCACCTCGTCCTTCGCCAGTCTCCGCTTATTCCGCAGCTCCTGTTTTGAGTTACAAATATGAGCAACCGCACCGGTATCAAATACCCAGGAGCTACTGCGAGTACTGGTAAGGTACACATCAATAACATGTATATCACATATACCTTTGGTGTTGCCGACCTTCTTGTCCGCTAAGTACTTGGGGCAGTTCCGCTTCCAGTGACCACTTCCCTTGCAATAAAAACACTCAGTCTCGGGCTTGGGTCCATTCTTGGGCTTCTTCCCGGCAGCTTGCTTACCGGGCGCAGCAACCCCCTTGCCGTCCTTCTTGAAGTTCTTTTTACCCTTTCCTTTCTTGAACTTAGTGGTTTTATTCACCATCAACACTTGATGTTCCTTTTTGATTTCCACCTCCACTGATTTCAGCATCGAATATACCTCAGGAATGGTCTTTTCCATCCCCTGCATATTGAAGTTCATCACAAAGCTCTTGTAGCTAGGTGGGAGCGACTGAAGGATTCTGTCAACGACCGCATCATCCGGGAGATTAACTCCCAGCTAAGACAAGCGGTTGTGCAACCCAGAGATTTTGAGTATGTGCTCGCTGACGGAACTATTCTCCTCCATCTTACAACTGTAGAACTTGTCGGAGACTTCATATCTCTCGACCTGGGCATGAGCTTGGAAAACCATTTTCAGCTCTTGGAACATCTCATATGCTCCGTGTTGCTCAAAACGCTTCTGGAGCCCCGGTTCTAAGCTGTAAAGCATGCCGCACTGAACCAGGGAGTAATCATCAACACGGGACTGCCAAGCGTTCATAACGTCTCGGTTTGCTGGGGGTGGTGCTTCACCTAGCGGTGCTTCAAGGACATATGCTTTCTTGGCAGCTATGAGGATGATCCTCAAGTTCCGGACCCAGTCCGTATAGTTGCTACCATCGTCTTTCAGCTTGGTTTTCTCTAGGAACGCGTTGAAGTTGAGGACAACATTAGCGTGGACCATTTGATCTACAAGACATATTGCAAAGATTTTATAGTATGTTCATGATAATTAAGTTCATCTAATCAAATTATTAATGAACTCCCACTCAGATAGACATCCCTCTAGTCATCTAAGTGATACATGATCTGAGTCAACTAGGCCGTGTCCGACCATCACCTGAGACGGACTAGTCATCATCGGTGAACATTTTCATGTTGATCGTATCTTCTATACGACTCATGTTCGACCTTTTGGTCTTCCGTGTTCCGAGGCCATGTCTGTACATGCCAGGCTTGTCAAGTCAACCTAAGTGTATTGCGTGTGTAAATCTGGCTTACACCCGTTGTATGCGAACGTTAGAACCTATCACACCCGATCATCACGTGGTGCTTCGGAACAACGGACCTTAGCAACGGTGCACAGTTAGGGGGAACACTTTCTTGAAATTATTGCGAGGGATCATCTTATTTATGCTACCGTCGTTCTAAGCAAATAAGATGTAAAACATGATAAACATCACATGCAATCAAATAGTGACATGATATGGCCAATATCATTTTGCTCCTTTTGATATCCATCTTCGGGGCGCCATGATCATCGTCGTCACCGGCATGACACCATGATCTCCATCATCATGATCTCCATCATCGTGTCTTCATGAAGTTGTCTTGTCAACTATTACTTCTACTACTATGGCTAATGGTTAGCGATAAAGTAAAGTAATTACATGACGTTTATGTTGACACGCAGGTCATAAATAAATTAAGACAACTCCTATGGCTCCTACCGGTTGTCATACTCATCGACATGCAAGTCGTGATTCCTATTACAAGAACATGATCAATCTCATACATCACATATATCATTCATCACATCCTTTTGGCCATATAACATCACACGGCATATGCTGCAAAAACAAGTTAGACGTCCTCTAATTGTTGTTGCAAGTTTTTACGTGGCTG
The DNA here is from genome assembly GCF_003073215.2 of Triticum urartu. Classification (NCBI taxonomy): domain Eukaryota; kingdom Viridiplantae; phylum Streptophyta; class Magnoliopsida; order Poales; family Poaceae; genus Triticum; species Triticum urartu. The sequence goes on from NC_053023.1 coordinate 517,145,683, forward strand.
CTATAGGTTTCTAGAAAGAACGTTTCTTACCTACGCCAAAACCACAACGTGATATGCCAATTTCTATTTACCCTTCATAAGGACCCTTTTCATCGAATCCGATCCGACTAAAGTGGGAGAGACAGACACCCGCTAGCCACCTTATGCAACTAGTGGATGTCAGTCGGTGGAACCAGTCTCACGTAAGTGTACGTGTAAGGTCGGTCCGGGCCGCTTCATCCCACGATGCCGCCGAATCAAGATAAGACTAGTAACGGCAAGTAAATTGACAAAATCAATGCCCACAACAACTTGTGTTCTACTCGTGCATAGAAACTACGCATAGACCAGCTCATGATGCCACTGTTGGGGAACGTAGTAGAAATTTAAAAAAAAATTACGCATCACCAAGATCAATCTATGGAGTCATCTAGAAACGAGGGGAAGAGGAGTGCATCTACATACCCTTGTAGATCGCGAGCGGAAGCGTTCAAGAGAACGGGGTTGATGGAGTCGTACTCGTCGTGATCCAAATCACCGATGACCGAGCGCCGAACGGACGGCACCTCCACGTTCAACACATGTACGGTTGGGAGAGACGTCTCCTCCTTCTTGATCCAGCAAGGGGAGAGGAGAGGTTGATGGAGATCCAGCAGCACGACGGCGTGGTGGTGGAAGCAGGGGGATCTCGGCAGGGCTTCGCCAAGCACCAACGAGAGGGAGAGGTGTCACGGAGGGAGAGGGAGGTGCCAGGGACTTGGGTGCGGCTGCCCTCCCTCTCCTCCACTATATATAGGGGCCAGGGGAGCCGGCCCCTCTAGATCCCATCTAGATGGGGGGCGGCGGCCAAGGGGTGGCTTGGCCCCCAAGCCAAGTGGAGGCGCCCCCCACCCCTAGGGTTTCCAACCCTAGGCGCAGGGGGAGGCCCAAGGGGGGCACACCAGCCCACCAGGGGCTGGTTCCCTTCCTACTTCAGCCCATGGGGCCCTCAGGGATAGGTGGCCCCACCCGGTGGACCCCCGGGACCCTTCCGGTGGTCCCGGTACAATACCGGTGACCCCCGAAACTTTCCCGGTGGCCGAAACTGGTCTTCCTATATATAAATCTTTACCTCCGGACCATTCCGGAACTCCTCATGACGTCCGAGATCTCATCCAGGACTCCAAACAACTTTCGGGTTACCGCATACTAATATCTCTACAACCCTAGCGTCACCGAACCTTAAGTGTGTAGACCCTACGGGTTCGGGAACCATGCAGTCATGACCGAGACAACTCTCCGACCAATAACCAACAGCGGGATCTGGATACCCATGTTGGCTCCCACATATTCCACGATGATCTCATTGGATGAACCACGATGTCGAGGATTCAATCAATCCCGTATTCAATTCCCTTTGTCGATCGGTATGTTACTTGCCCGAGATTCAATCGTTGGTATCCCAATACCTTGTTCAATCTCATTACTGGCAAGTCACTTTACTCATTCCGTAACACATCATCCCGTTACCAACTACTTAGTCACACTGAGCTCATTATGATGATGCATTACCGAGTGGGCCCAGAGATACCTCTCCGTCATACGGAGTGACAAATCCCAGTCTCGATTCGTGCCAACCCAACAGACACTTTCGGAGATACCTGTAGTGTACCTTTATAGCCACCCAGTTACGTTGTGACGTTTGGCACACCCAAAGAACTCCTACGGTATCTAGGAGTTGCACAATCTCATGGTCTAAGGAAATGATACTTGACACTTAGAAAAGCTCTAGCAAACGAACTACACGATCTTGTGCTATGCTTAGGATTGGGTCTTGTCCATCACATCATTCTCCTAATGATGTGATCCCGTTATCAATGACATCCAATGTCCATGGTCAGGAAACTGTAACCATCTATTGATCAACGAGCTAGTCAACTAGAGGCTTACTAGGGACATGTTGTGGTCTATATATTCACACATGTATTATGATTTCCGGATAACACAATTATAGCATGAACAATAGATAATTATCGTGAACAAGGAAATATAATAATAACCATTTTATTATTGCCTCTAGGGCATATTTCCAATAGCTACTATGTTAGCCTTTCCGGGATGATAATGCAATCTCATATCATAATCCTTGATGAGCTCCAACCATCTCCTTTGCCTGAGATTTTGCTCCTTCTGCGTGAAAATATACTTCAAACTCTTGTGATCCGTGTATACTTCACAATGGTTCCCAATAAGAAAATGTCTCCAAGTCTTCAATGCATGCACTACGGCTGCTAACTCCAAATCATGCGTGGCATAATTCAACTCATGAGGTTTCAGCTGTCGTGAAGCATACAAAACAACTCTTCCCTCCTGCATAAGCACTGCTCCAAGTCCTCGACGTGAAGCGTCGCAATATACTTCGTAATCCTTGCGCTGATCTGGCAGAATCAACACTGGCGAGGTAACCAAACGTTTCTTCAACTCCTGGAAACTGGCCTCACATTCCTCAGTCCATTTGAACTTGGTATCCTTCTTCAACAACTCCGTCATAGGCTTCGCAATTTTTGAGAAATTCTCTATGAATCTCCGGTGGTATCCTGCAAGTCCAAGAAAACTCCGGATCTCTCCAACTGTTGTTGGTGCTTCCCAATTTGTCACAGTGACAACCTTGGTGGGATCTACTGCTATACCTTCTCCGGATATAACGTGTCCGAGGAATCCAACTTCCTTCAACCAAAACTCACATTTGCTGAACTTGGCATATAGCTGATGTTCTCTGAGCTTCTCAAGTACCAAACGCAAATGCTCCTTATGCTCCTCTTCATTCTTTGAGTAGACCAAAATATCATCAATGAACACCACGACGAACTTATCCCAAAACTCCATAAACACCTTGTTCATCATGTTCATGAAATATGCAGGTGCATTAGTCAGACCAAATGACATAACGGTATACTCGTACAGCCCATACTTAGTGGTAAAAGCCGTCTTAGGTATATCCTGCTCTCGTATTTTTAACTGATGGTATCCTGATCGCAGATCGATCTTGGAAAATACCTTAGCTCCTTGTAATCGACCAAACAGATCATTGATCATCGGCAGTGGGTACTTGTTCTTGATTGTTACCTCATTCAATCCTCGATAATCAACAACCATCCTTAACGATCCATCCTTCTTCTCCACTAGAAGTACTGGCGATCCCCAAGGCGAAGAACTTGGGCGAATATAACCTTTATCTAGTAACTCTTTAATCTTCTTCTTAATCTCCTCCAAATCTTTTGCGGGCATCCTGTATGGTCTCTTAAATATGGGCCATGTGCGTGGCAAAAGCTCAATCAAAAACTCAATATCTCTATCCGGTGGCATGCCTGACAACTCCTCTAGAAATACGTCAGGGAAATGCTTCACCACTGGTACTTCCTCCTGCACAACTCCTGATAAGGAACTTACTTGGGTCCTCTTCGGCACATGCCGGGATACATACTTGATCCTTCATCCTTCTGGCATCGTAAGAAAAATTGACTTACTGGCGCATTCAATGTTCCCTCCATACTTCGATAACCAATCCATGCCTAATATCACATCCAATCCTTGAGATTCCAATACTATTAGGTCCGAGGGGAATACATAGTTACCAATCCTTAATGGTAACCGATCACACCATAGACTAGCCATATACTCTGCTCCAGGCGAGGTTACTAACATGGGTGACCTAAGGGCTTGGGTTGGCAGTTTATACTTATCCACAAATCCCCTTGAGATGTATAAATGCGATGCACCAGTATCAAAAAGGACGAGTGCAGTAAATGACTTAACCAAAAACTTACCTATTACTGCATCTGACTGAGCTTCAACCTCCTCCACATTAACGTGGTTCACCTGTCCCCTATTGAAAGGGTTCGGCTTCTTCCCAGATCTTACATTGCCATTTCCATTCTGGGCTTCAGGACATTCATTGGCGTAATGTCCAGTCTTCTGGCACTTATAGCAAGTGACTTGGCTCAGGTCTCTCTTGGCTGGTGTTGATGGGTTGGTATGGTTCTGGCCGTTGCTTCCTCCATTCCCATTACCATTCTTGGGGCCATTATGATTGTGCGAGCTGCCTCCTCCGTGGGTATGCTGAAAATGTCCTCCCGGTTTAGGGGTAAAATGTGGCTTCTGCTGAGCTCCAGAATTGTACTGCCCTTGTCCATACTTCCTCTTGCGGTTTTCAATCTACTGTTGTTTCCCTTCAATCATAAGAGCGTGATCTACCAACTCCTGATAGTTGTTGAAGCTTGCTACCATCAACTGCATGCTCAACTCATCATTCAGTCCTTCCAGAAACTTCTCCTGCTTACCTGCATCCGTAGCAACGTCATCTGGGGCATAACGTGCTAGCTTACTAAAGTCATCCACATACTGACCAACTGTCCGTCCTCCTTGGCGCAAGTTGCGAAACTCACGCTTCTTCATGGCCATAGCTCCTGCTGAAACATGGGCGGTATAGAAAGCCTGCTGAAATTGGTCCCATGTCACCGTGGCTATAGGGTAGGTGATAGTGTAATTCTCCCACCATGATGCTGCTGGTCCATCTAACTGATGTGCGGCAAAGCGCATCTTCTCAGCATTAGTACATCCTGTAGTGGTTAACTCCCTTCCAATCTTGCAGAGCCAATCATCTGCTACTATAGGCTCGGTGCTACTAGAGAACACTCGCGGATTCAGCCTAAGAAAACGGGTTAAGTGATCAACAGGTGGTGGCGGTGGGTTGTTGTTGTTGTTGTTCCCCTGATTCTGATTCTGGACTAGCAACTGCATCAACGTATTCTACTGCTGGATCAACTGAGTGAGCTCCGGTGGGAAAGCAAAACCATTGTCACGTCTCAGAGGCATCTGGGGTTTAGAAAAGATGAGACTATAGAATAGAATGAGGTCTAGAGGGAAAACACTACCCATATGCACATGAGGCAAATGCAAACAAAATCACTTCATTCAATCAAACAAGGGCATACAACGGTCTATCTATCGTTACAAAAGTGCTCGGGCTATACTAGATACATGGGAGAATACTACTACTGATATGGTGGTCGACTAGAAAAACTGCTCCAATGAAGACTCCATGATATCTGCTCCAGCTTCATCAACATAGTCATCATCACTATCGTCCGGGTCTGAGTCGGTGTCGTCGATGGTGATGTAGTTCTCTGGACAAGTGTAATCTTCGTCTTCTCCTCCAGTTGCGGGAAATCCCATGAACACTTTTAGCTTCTTCTTCAGATCATCACTCTTCTCTACTAGTGTTGCTATTTCCTCCTCATATCCATCGCGTGTAGACTTGAGTTCTTCCTCCAGCTCCGTGATCTTGGTCATGGCCTTCTTCAGGTCTATCATGCATGCGCATATCTGGTTCTCCTGGCGTCAAATGTGCTAGTTTAACTCCTGGATGAAAGCTGCAATTGATCTATCCTTCTTGGTGCTAATCATCTCCCATTGCTCATCTCGGTGCCCACAAATCTGATAGATAGTATCCTTGAGATCCTTGTGGTAAACTTCTCCAATGCGCCCCATAGTGATGTGGGCTGCCATACTCTTTCCTAGACTCCAGGTTGGTGCATCAAAGGAAAACTCGATGGGCTCAGTGACGGGCATGAACGTCCTTCCTGGAACTTGAACTTGAATCATCCAGCGTTCCTCTTCAGGTAAAGTGGTGTTGTAGGTCCCGGTGAAGCTTGGTACTCCGATGTTCAGGTATCTAGTGACTTCCTTCAAGTGACGTCCAAAGGGTGTATCTTCATCTGGTTGCGTGAACTTGTTCCTTGCATCCGCCATCCTAAAAGAGTAGAAAAGACGAGGAGTCAGAAATGAGAAGAGTGAGTAGTGATCTAGGGCTTTTAGCTTAGTGGTCGTGTTCTACAGTCAGCGTGGGCTCTGATACCATCTTGTAGCGACCAGACCTCAAGCAGTCTGATCTCTGTGCTTTAGTGTCATCCTTGGATCAGTAATGCTGACACGCACAGTACTTGAAGGATTTATAACAGAGTAGCAATTACACACTTATTACATCGAATGTCTCAAAAGAGAACTTATTGCAATAAATATGGCTTAAGGCCATCTAATAACGATAACAGCGGAAGGCTTGGAAGATAAGTGAGTCCATCAACTCCAACGGCATCACTGAGTATAGAACCACGACCTAAAGGCACCTTACTCGTCGTCTGAAAAGTCTGCAACATGAACGCTGTAGCTCAAAAATGGGTCAGCACATGGAATATGCTGGCAATGTAACACATAGAGAGTAATGAAATAATAAAGCTATACTACATGCATATTTGGCTGGTGGAAAGCTCTATGGTTACAGTTTTTGCATAAAGCCAATTTTTCCCTACTGCAAAGGAATAAATTTTATTTAACTATCATGGTGGTTGTTAAACATTGAGAAGATAGACATCCTCTCAATCCCAATTAAGTATCATCATTAAAACCCAACAATATTAATTTAAAGTAACATGATGAGATTCACATGATAATCCAAGTACTAGATACTCAAGACGTCCATAACCGGGGACACGGCTAACCATGATTAGTTTATACACTCTATAGAGGTTTGCACACTTTTCCCCACAAGACTCGATCTCCTCCGTTGGGATTCTCGCACTGCATGATGTTTGAGAAACGGATGACCGAGACATAGTCTTTTAGAAGTGCTAGCACCTTACGATCGGGTAGACAGTACCAACCTACATCCCCTACATCTACTAGTCTACCACTTTAAGAGTTCGCATGACTTAGTTAACTATGCTAGAGCCCATAGTAGCTTGTGGCTGCACACGGAAGTTTCTAGTATGAATAATCTCATGATCCCTTTGAGCCTGGGTGGAGGTCCATAAAGAAAAACAGGCAATCGCTGGAATACCCAGGTGCCTCAATCCACCCAGATGAGTGTTTAAGTTGCCACCTTAAATAAACCATTAATTTATCAATCTCACATATGTCATGGATACACTCACCCAATCCACGTCTACTAGCATAGCATGGCATAATAAGCAAACGTAGAAGTAACTCCCAAGGGTTTGATAATAAAACAGGTAATAGGTACTACCTCATCTACTTCCCAAAACCCACAATTTAATTAGATCCTAATCATGCAATTGTTTGAGGATTGATCTAATGCAATAAAACTGGGTAGTAAAGAGGTATGATCAAAGTGTTACTTGCCTTGCTGATGATCCGCGAAACCTATAAATTCAAAGTAGCAAGCGGCGCACTCCGGGTACTCTATCGCAAACAAACAAGCATACAATAAGTACTCATCTAATGCACGGGTAAAACTCAAATAAGAAAACTAACTAGAAAGTTCAACTTAAGAACTCCGGTTTGCAAAAAGAATCAAATCGAACGAAACAACGAAAGTCAAACAACAAAAGAAACAAACTTCGTTTACTAATCTGGATCTAAGTCAAATTTTACAGATGCAAAAAACTTGTTTGAGTTGGTTAAACGGAAAGAGGGTTTCGAGACGAAACTCCAGGCGCTTGAATCCCCTGATTCCGATAAAAGAGCGAAAAGATAAACTAAAACAAAAATCGGATCAGAAATAGCGATCAGAAATAACCATGGAAAATCCGAGAAAAAGAAAAGCTGACGAACAGATTAACGAACAAACGTTCATTTTCTGAAACTAAACGATGAACGCGTTCGTTAAAACGAATGAACGAGCGAACGCTCGCTAAACAAATAAACCGGGAAAACCGATTTATAAAAAAACCAAACTAGGGTTTCTAAAAAACGGATCGGGTTTAAAAACACGGACCACGGCGGCAACGGCGGCTATACCTCCGGCTCGGCTCCGGCGGGACGACGCGGGGTGGCGGGGCTGCGGCGGCGGCGCTAGGTGGCTCGGCGGGGCTGGGCGGCGACGACGCTAGGCGGCTCGGCAGGGCTGGGACGGGGTGAGGGCGGCGGGGTGGCGGCGTATTTATAGGAGGGGGGCTCGGCCGGCTTGGGGAAGGGGCGACAGCGGAGGCGGCTCGGGGTCGGACTCCCCGAGTTCGGCAGCGACACGGCAGGGCTGGCGGTGGCGCTGGCGAGGCCGGCCCGGCTCGGCTGGGCCTTGGCCCAGTCAGGCTCTCGCGCATTTTTTTTAAATAATTCCACCGAATAGAAAATAAATTCTAGAAAAATAAATAAAAATCTAAAAATGCCAAAACAAATTTTCACCGTCTGAATAAAATATTTAGAACAGGATGAACATTTTCTTGGCCCTAAAATGCAGTTTTGAAAACATGCAATTTTTCCTAAATTCAAATAAAATAGCGAGAAAATCCGAAATAAAAATCTTACTTGATTTTTTATTAAACCTTCAATATTTCTTTATTTTGAGAAAGTCATTTTATTCTCTCTCTCATATTTTATTATAGAAATAATTGAAGAAAAAATAAATAAAATCAATGATCCTATTTTCAAAATTTGAGAAAAACCCAAATATGAAAATAACGAAATCCCCAACTCTCTCCGTGGGTCCTTGAGTTGCGTAGAATTTCTGGATCAGGCCAAAAGCAAATAAAATATGATATGCGGTGATGACCTAATGTATAACATTCCAAATTGAAAATTTGGGATGTTACATAATACTAGTAGCGATGGGCAGGAAACACGCTAGTACTAGTTAGATTAGCAGTAGCACTGGATAAACACGCGCCGCGGCTATATGTCTTAGCAGTAGCGTGTGCCGCACGCGCTACTTCTAAGTAATAGCTGTAGCGCCTTACTAGTAGCACGGTTCCCCGCGCTACTAATAGGCATTAAACCCACGCTACTACTAGGCTTTTCCCTAGTAGTGGGTGGTCCAGGTGAAAGCAGCGGCTCGAGGAGGCAGGCAGTCGTCCAGGCAGCGTCTCGAGGGGGCTTCCTCCTATCTGGACCTGTGCCTGCGCAGGGACGACGGCTCGGCTTGTCATGGCCGTGGCTGGAGGGTGGAGGAGGTACCGGGGTAGCTGCCCCGTGGAGAAGGTGGATGGTGGTGCGGTGGATGTGCGACTCTTGTGGCGGAGCATGGCGGATTGTGGTGTTGTCTCTCCCGTTGGCGAGGCTCGAGGCGCCGTTTGTGGTGGGATTGTCCTTGGCCGTGGGGCACGGTGCTGGGCGAGCGTTGCTCCGGTGACACTGGCCAGTGCGATGGTGGCACATTGCCTCCTCTCGGTTGTAGGCGGTCTTGACACTGGTGGCCTAGGCCCGGCGAGCATGGTGGCTTGGAGGGTTGGTTGTCTGTGGTGGTCTTGGCGGTGGGTGGTTTCAGCTCCGTGTGCGAGGTGGTGGTGGAGGCGGTTGTGTTGCGTAATGCGACGCCTCCTATAGTGTTGGTCGACCTGATTGAACAACTCCGGAACTTTGGATTTTTGTGATCTTGGGCTCGGAGAGATTCCTGTTTCGTAACACCGGGCCTAGCAATGGCGACGTCCGTGGACGCCGTTCCCTCCTTGGAGGCGTTGCTTTGGCCCCGATTCGACTCCCTCCCTCGTGCTCAGGGGAAACCCTTGGTCCGAGCTCTAGACTAGGAGGCGGCGACGTCATAGCGTCGTTAATTCATTGGAGGCCGTCTTGTAGCTTGAGGAGTCCCGGTGACATGGCTCAAGTCGGTATCGGCTACTACTCTGGGCGTGGGCCTCCGAGGCGCAATGTACACCATCATTGGCGCCCTCCTGACGACATCGTCTTTAGGTCTTCCTAGGCCCCATCGTCCACTTGTCGACTTTTTCTTGGCGCAATTGGTGGGGTAAGTTGGCATGTGTTGTCATTGAGTCTTGATCTTGTTGTAGAGGTCTCCGGCGTCGGTTGTGATGTGGCTTGGTTGCTATGTGTCTTGCCTCGCTCATCGTCTTTGGCATGAGGTTGACCTAGGTGTAGCATCGTATCGTAGTTCACGTGATGGATGTGTTCGGTGGATGTGGATATCAATCCTTGTGATTGGTGTGGTAATGGCCAAACCACGTTGTATCCGGCTTCTTTGCCGCTTGTTCTTTACTTTTGCAGGATAAAACATAGTTTTATTCCATGGTAATACTGCTAAAACAATATATGATACACATGCTTATGAGTATTCTAGAAAGGAAAGAATATAGATATTTTTCTCTAGAACACTCATCCGTTATATATTTTTGCATTAATAGTTTGTTCACTACAGACAAAGTAATCAATTATTGCAAGCCAGATGTAGTTAATTATCGGATTCCCTGATACTTTCCAAAAACAAGAACTCAGTTTGTTTGTACATAAATACTACCTCCTCCGTTTCTAAATAATAGTCTTTTCAGAGATTTTAATATAGACTATATACGGAGCAAAATGAGTGAATCTACTATTTAAAAATATGTGTATAAACATCCGTATGTAGTCCGTATTGAAATCTTAAAAAAACTTTTATGTAAAAACGGAGGGAGTAACTAATTGTTCATTTTTTTTAGAAAAGGATATGATGGCTAGCTTTATTGAATTAGAAAACAGATACATCGTTTAAGAGTTTATCAACAATGCAATATGGGGGATCATTCACCCAGCTACTCAAACACTTATTACAAAAACTATAGCAACAAAATTTACCAAATGATAACAATGTTTAAATTTGACCTTCCCAATTAAAAACGCCGTATCAACACAATCTGCAAAAATAGATGTAGCCGCATCCCACCATTGACTTTGGCCAGTGCAAAAATTGATCACATTCAGTAAATCAGACTCAGCTTCTACCCGATTGAATCCAAGTGAATTAGCAAGCATTAGTCCATCCTTTATTGCCATAGCTTCCATAGTCATCACATCTGCAGCAAAAGGAACAAATCGACATTGTGCAAAAGGAACGAACCATTACGTAGCACGACCGCCGTTGCACCTGAACCTTCATCCTCAAAAAATGCAGCATCAACATTGGCCTTAATGAATTTTGGATCCGGCTTCGTCCACTTTTGAAGAAAAGAACACTAATTGTTCAACACCACCCAAATCATATGTGGTCCTCGATGGAAATAATTAGTAAAGCTTGGCAGATCAATATAATCTACTAAATAAAATATCCAAAAGTACAGATGAATTGCAAAAAATGATTTAAAGCTTGGCAGATAAAATATAATTTGCTAAAATATCCAGATGTACACAATAAATTACAAAAAAAAGATTACACCACCTTGGGTCAGCGTGATCTGCTCCGAAATAATTAGTAAAGTTTGGCAGATCAATATAATCTACTAAATAAAATATCCAAAAGTACAGATGAATTGCAAAAAATGATTTAAAGCTTGGCAGATAAAATATAATTTGCTAAAATATCCAGATGTACACAATAAATTACAAAAAAAAGATTACACCACCTTGGGTCAGCGTGATCTGCTCCGAAATAATTAGTAAAGTTTGGCAGATCAATATAATCTACTAAATAAAATATCCAAAAGTACAGATGAATTGCAAAAAATGATTTAAAGCTTGGCAGATAAAATATAATTTGCTAAAATATCCAGATGTACACAATAAATTACAAAAAAATATTCCACCACCTTGGGTCGGCGTGATCTGCTCCGAAAATTGAGGCATTTATATACGAAAAAAACGCGTGGACGGTAGGATTCGAACCTACGCGGGCAAAGCCCATATGATTTCTAGTCATACCCAATAACCACTCTGGCACGCCCACTGCTTGTGTTGACGACTGCACCCGGTGTTATATATACGGTGTTTTTGTCAGGCCTGTCATCTCCATAATCCGCAATGCTAGACGTGACTGTCGTGTTTCGTACTTCGGGGTCAGCATTATGACAGCAAAACATATTACTTAATAAATCAATTTTTCGTACTCTATCAATTGGTACTCATATTAGCAAGAAAATATATGATGATTCAAGACATCTCAATGTATGCTTCTTTGTTTGTTAGGGTAAAAGACAACACCATTACTTACAAAAGCAAACTGCCGGTTTAGTAAAGCCTAGTTGAATGCCTGTGTGCTGCTACGAAATAAAAAATATAGACCCAAATATATGCCATTTATGATGGCATGTGGTTTCAATTAATATAGGGTTCGGTTTTCTCCTGCTTCTTTCATCCTTGGCAATCGTCATGTCTCCTTAACCACCATATCCTTGTATGAAAACAAAGTAACATATTTCATCTGGGTCCTCCTACACCCTTGACTTCCATTCTCTTTACCACATTGCTCTAGCATTGTCACCACTTCAAGAGTCTAGTACATTGTACCTCTGAGTTACAAATGAAATGCTTCTAACCAATCTTGAGAGATAATGACATACTAAAATTCTTATTTACAAGATGCATGTAGTGCAATGACAATGTTTGTCTCCTTATTCTTCGATGTCAACAAAGATAACGCTTTTGTGTCCACAAGAAACATAGAGAAAGTAATATGGTGTATATATATATATGAGAAAATAAACAAAAACAAATGTCCGAGTAACAAAGTGGCAATTCCCTTAGACTTCTCCTATTTTTTCATGTTATGCATATCGTCCAATGATGAGTTGTGATTTAGAAATTTAACTATAACACATGGATAGTACGAACCCAGAGTCACATCCATTTATTTAAACCAAGTTTCTTCACTGGAAGTATCATGCACTACTTCTCCCCACGACCAATTGACGTTAGTTCGGCTCTAGCCATTCGGAGCGCAAACCCCCATGGCAGCATGCCCATCAAGAAGCTTCACCGGCTAGGTCTTCCACGTCTACGGATATGAGGGAGAAGCTAGACACACATCTGACGCCGTTGTCTCTTCATCTTCTTCCGGTGCAAACCGTTCACTATTGTAGCTCCCTAGCACGAATAAATTATTTAGCCGTTGGAACACTTCAGGCCCCCTCCCCTCATTTCCTTTAGTGCTTGCTCAGCTGACCAATAGACAATCTAAATGCATGAATATCAATATTTAATTTCATATATTTTTAATTCACAAAACAAATAGTTTCCAAAGTAGATTAATTAAGGCATAAGCTAATTTGATTATATGACTAAAGGTTTCATATTTCTATCCCCGGTCGAAGTAAAATTTTGCTCTAAATGCAACACATGTATGATGTCTTAGCTAGATCTATACGAGGGCCCAATTCATATTTTTGAACTAATAGAAATTACAGTATGACTATGTATCTTGTCCCTCTATTTGAAAAAAGGAAGAAGCATCTAGTAGTACTTCTGAAATAGCAAGGTCTTGCGAACCAACCTATGGTTGGATGGTTAGTAGGATAGGTATCCTCAACCTATCAGAGTTCAAGTCCTAGACTTGACACTGGTGCTTAGATTTTCCTGATTTTATTCCAGGCCTTTCGGCGATGCGTGTTTAGTGCGAGGAGACGTTCCTGTCGATTACGAAGATGCCTATGATGACTTCAACAATCTCAAGATGATATGCCGACTCAGTCTCTCAAAGGTGGCCGTAGGAGTAGGGTGTGCGTGTGTGCATTCATAGGGGTGAGTGTACATGTGTTTGTATGAGCATCTGCGTCTGTACCATGTTAAAAAAAAGAAATAGAATGGTCTTGATTGTCCATGTTTCCTTGCTATTTGTAACAGAACCATGCCATCCAAATCTAGTATCTTTTGTTGTAAAATAGTACAATATTCCTTTTTAAAAAACATCACAAATATTATAGTGGTCTATATGTGGTTAATTAAGGACACCCATTTTGTAGAGCCGCGGGTTTACTACACATGCTATGAATTTCTTATTGTGTCATTTCTTTTACCTTTAATTGACCACGGGACACAACAAAGAACATGACCTTATCAACCCTGTTGAGATACCTTCATTGATGTTTTATAGCCAATCCCATATTTTCTTGACGGTCTTCATAGAGCCGATGCAACCATACTGCCCTTTGATGAGGCAATCACATATTAGGTCCTTAGCTTAAGCATCAAGTTGTCTATTTCGTTGTCGTCCTGAGTGACGTTGGATGGTCCAAGAATCACTTAACCTTCTACAATCACTCTCCAGAGTTCTTCACCGACATCATTAAGGTGCATTCACATTTTATTCTTCCGATACAGGTAGTTTGTGCCATCAAGATTGGGCGCTTGGCGGGAGTCCTGAAATTTTCTTTAGTCGGCATAACTATAAAGTAAATCACACAGAATAAGAGATCATCTTGCTCTGCTACCAATTATAAGAATGATTAATCGACTAGAGGGAGTGAATGAGAGATTTTAAGAAATTATTCAAAGAAACCAGTTCTTCAAAGAACAACGAGTTAAACTAAACAGAATATAACAGATTAAACTAAATAGTGCATGCAATCAGAGTCATCAGAACGGTAGATGGCATGCAGGTGATGAAATTGAATGTGTAAACTATCTTAACAAAGAACACATACAATTCATCACGACAACATTGAATAAGCCAAGCATAAGAAAATGAAGTGGATCCTCAAAGTATTCAATGAAAGTCTTCATAGAGAGAGGGGCGATCAAATTCTTTAGAACATGCAAATTATTTAAAGTAAACATAACCGAAGAATATGGGACCAGGGGCTCAGTGAAGACATTCAATTTTTTTGCACCAGTTCAAGTTGTTGTGATAACTCTACGTGTGATTGCGGGGGGGGGGGGGGGGGGGGGGGGGGGGGGGTTGAACTCGGAAGAACGAGTCTTCACCCTGTTCTCTTTGAGCTAATATCACTTAGACCTCGCCCAATCAATCATGGGAGATCTCCAAACCTTCATAGACTTGTTCGCCCGACAATCCACAATTACTATTGGATGCTCTGAACTGACGCCTAACCGTCTAGAAGATCACAATCTTCAAGAGTAACAAGTCCTTCAGTGAGCTCACACATATTCTTCAGTGATGCTAAATCACATTGGCTATTACACACTGAGTTTTTCCTCACAAAGGATTCACTCAAAATCATGATCAGCATGGGTTGCTCAGTCGACACTTGTCTCAATTTCACTTGAAGCAACCATCCAACTTATGGTGGAAATGGGTGGCTATTTATAGTCGGGGTCATAGCATAAGGGCCGGCATGACCGTTGGACAGGGAAGGCCTGCCAACCATCTGTCGCCAGCAAGGCAATGGTTGGAAAATTGAACTCTCAAATTCCTCATGGTGGGAGAACCAAACTGTTGGTTTTCTAACTCTTCAGCGACGACTTCGACTAAAGCGTCCCGAAGAATATCATTTCGGACACTGAATAAAAATATTATGTGTTAAAAGAGATTTCCAAAGTCTTCACTCGGAGAAATAGGTTTGGATTGAGAAAACTTTGGAAATATTGTCTTTTTATCACCTGGACCCCTCCCCTTTAATAGTATAAAGTGTCATATGACTAAATGTAGAATAAAAAGAACTATAAAAATACTAAGTCTTGACGATCTAGTTCTTCGGCTAATTCTTCACAAATGGCATGCTGAACTCTTCTATGTTTCCTTCACATTTTAGAGGTCACTATCATTGTTTAAACCAAATCTTCAAGGACTTTTACCAGTGTATACACAGACATATTAATCCTTAACTAATTTTGTTATCAATACACCAAAACCATGGGCACTAGATGTTGGGGAACGTAGTAATTTCAAAATAATTCCTACGCACACGCAAGATCATGGTGATGCATATCAACAAGAGGGGAGAGTGTTGTCTACGTACCATCGTAGACCGTAAGCGGAAGCATTATGACAACGCGGTTGATGTAGTCGTACGTCTTCACGATTGACCGATCCTCAGTACCGAACGTACGGCACCTCCGCGTTCAGCGCACATTCAGCTCGGTGATGTCCCATGAACTCACGATCCAGTAGAGCTTCCGAGAAGAGCTTCGCCATCACGACGGCGTGGTGACGGTGTTGATGAAGCTACCGACGCAGGGCTTCGCCTAAGCACCGCTATGATATGACCGAGGTGGATTATGGTGGAGAGGGGCACCGCACACGGCTAAAAGATCAATGATCAATTGTTGTGTCTCCAAGGGGTGCCCCCACCCCGTATATAAAGGAGTGGAGGAGGGGGAGGGGGCGGGCTCCTATGGCGCGCCCCATGAGGAGTCCTACTCCCACCGGGAGTAGGACTCCCCCCTTCCAAGTAGGAGTAGGAGAAGGGAAGGAAGGGAGAGAAGGATAGAAGGAAAGGGGGGCGCCGCCCCCCTCCTTGTCCAATTCGGACTAGAGGGGGAGGTGGTGCGTGGCCGCCCTTGGCCACCCCTCCTCTTCTCCCACTAGGGCCCATTAGGCCCAATATACTCCCTGGGAGGTTCCGGTAACCCCTCGGTACTCTGATATATGTCCGAAACCTCCCGAAACACTTCCGGTGTCCGAACATAGTCGTCCAATATATCGATCTTTACATCTCGACCATTTAGAGACTCCTCGTCATGTCCGTGATCATATCCGGGGCTCCGAACTACCTTCGGTACATCAAAAACTCATAATACCGATCGTCACAAAACTTTGAGCGTGCGGACCCTACGGGTTCGAGAACTATGTAGACATGACCGAGACACGTCTCCAGTCAATAACCAATAAAGGAACCTGGATTCTCATATTGGTTCCTACATATTCTACGAAGATCTTTATCGGTCAAACCGCATAACAACATACGTTGTTCCCTTTGTCATCGGTATGTTACTTGCCCGAGATTTGATCGTCGGTATCTCAATACCTAGTTCAATCTCGTTACCGGCAAGTCTCTTTACTCGTTCCGCAATGCATCATCTCGTAACTAACTCATTAGTCACATTGCTTGCAAGGCTTGTAGTGATGTGCATTACCGAGAGGGCCCAGAGATACCTCTCCGACGATCGGAGTGACAAATCCTATTCTCGATCTATGCCAACTCAACGAACACCATCGGAGACACCTGTAGACCACCTTTATAATCACCCAGTTACGTTGTGACGTTTGGTAGCACTCAAAGTGTTCTTCTGGTAATCAGGAGTTGCATAATCTCATAGTCATAGGAACATGTATAAGTCATGAAGAAAGCAATAGCAGTAAACTAAACGATCAAGTGCTAAGCTAACAGAATGGGTCATATCAATCACATCATTCTCCTAATGATGTGATCCTGTTAATCAAATGACAACTCATGTCTATGGCTAGGAAACTCAACCATCTTTGGTCAATGAGCTAGTCAAGTAGAGGCATACTAGTGACACTATGTTTGTCTATGTATTCACACATGTATTATGTTTCCGGTTAATACAATTCTAGCATGAATAATAAACATTTATCATGATATGAGGAAATAAATAATAACTTTATTATTGCCTCTAGGGCATATTTCCTTCACTAGATGCACTTAAATGGAGGCTATGGTTAGTTTTGCTCCTGAAGTGGACAAGGTATTTCGTCCGTAGTACTTGAGAGAAGCAAGTGACAAAGACACAACAAGAATCACGATACTTGGAGAATCAAGAGAGTTTCCAGGTATGCTCGGATCTCGGGATGCATGTACTAAAAATGAAACAAATGACCATATGCTCAATAAGGGCAATACTGGGGCCATCACAAAAATACTACCATTATTCTTGAAGCACTTGCATCACAAGACCTCTGGATTCGACACTCTTTCTTTGGAATGTCAGGATCTCACAATTGAAACAACGTGCTGCAGTGGTCTCCTTTGTTTGCCTGGTTGTGTGCGGGCGAAGCTCCTGCGTGCAATTATACCATCCATGGGCATGACTACAACATGGGGTATTGTCTTTGTGACGATATATATCCTTCATGAACGACAATTGTCAAGACCATCTCCGATCCAAGAGGTAACAAAATCACTTTGATGCAAGACAAAAAGGTGCTCGAAAGGATGTGGAGTGGGCATTTGGAGTGCTAGGAGTTCGTTTTGCAGTTGTTTGCGGGGCTGCTAAACAATGAGATCCAGAGACACCGTGGGAGGTGATGACAAATTGCGTGATCATGCATAAACATAATTGTGGAGGATGAGGGTGAGGGAGTGTGCCATGGTCTGAAATTTTAAAACACGGGTGATTCTGTACAGCTTCCAGAGTAGAATCTACGACATATGAGGAATTTCTCAAACTGCATCATCAGAATCATAATCGAGAAACTCATATGTAGCTTCAGAATGATCTCGTTGAGAATTTTTTAGCGTTTCATATGGACAATTAGAACATGTGTCCGAATTAATTGAAATCAAATTTGAACTATTTATTTAGTAATTATATATTTGGATTGTAATACTTTTATTTGATTATAGTTGCATTGAAATATTTATCTTTGAGTTAGAAGCACTGCGATATTTTCCTTTGATTCTTTTCAAACCATGTAAGAGATTTGCATGTGATTCATTAAGAGAGCAATGGTATAACGTCAAAGAAGGCAAGACCATTATAAAGACCACATAGGGATAACCCAACTAAAGAAACCAAACCATTGATGATTCACAATTAATAAACCAACAAAACCAGCCTAAACTAGAGCAAGGGCACCACACATGACAACAAAGTAGGAAAACATTTTCAGTGCATAAGACTACAGTCGACAACAACACTATACCAACACGGCCACGACAACGACAACATTGATTAAAGCCCAAAGAACACATGAAGAAGGCATGATATCACCGAGCAACGAGGCGACAAACCCACCATCGCCGGGCTGGCTGCCACCAAGGCCATAAAAGAAGGACCGTGGGGTGCATAGACACAAATCGGAGCAGGAGGCACACAAGCAAGTCCACCACGACCAACAAAGACGACATCAACCACGATCAAGTACCAGAAACAGGGGAGGAGCGAGGGAAAAGCTGTCGGAGACTCGGAGTAACACCGGAGTATTTTTCTTTGATTATTTTCAATATTCAAACTACACAAGACCAACATCTGATACCAAACATTTGATAACTTCAATTGGATGATATTGGCGATGATGTCTGTTTGGTGATCCGCCCGAGATGCCAAGCTTTGTAGCCTCGCACGCGCTCGCCAACAAACTGCCTCACTCGATTGTAAAAAAAATGATTTTTAAAGACAAAAAAAACTGACTCACTCGTCACTACCCTACCGTCCTACGTGGCACCTGGGCGCAAGGCGACGCCGTCCTCTCCTGCCGCGCGCGTCCGCGATCACACCACCGCAAAAACCCAAACCTCTTCGCCGGTGCGTCCCACTCCCACGCTACCATCCATGCAGCCGTCCGCCCGCGCGCGCGCTGCCCGCACCACCCGCTGGCGGCCACCACGCCGCCACTCTCGCGTGAAGGCTCCGTCCGCTTCCTCCTAGTCCCACTCTCTCCCCGTGCTAGTAGTATATAGCATCCGCCCTCCGGCCCCTCCCAATCTTAGAACACCACCCCCCTGTGCCTCCGCATTTCGCTTGCGTGGGTTTAAGCAGGAGACGGGGCGGGGTCAGTCGGGCAGTTAGGTTGGATCCGATCCGGCTGCGGCGGCGGCGACGAGATGGCGTCGCCGGCATTCGCAGTTTCCGCGGCGGGCCTCGCCCGGCCGTCGGCTCCTCGATCCGGCGGGCCAGAGCGGAGGGGGCGCGGGGTGGAGCTGCAGTCGCCATCGCTGCTCTTCGGCCGCAACAAGGGCACCCGTTCACCCCGTAATTATTGGCGCTACCTTCCTCACTCCCATTCTCGTTTATTCGTAGCGGGCTGCGGTTCAGCGACCTTACGTTCCCTCCTGGTGTGGTGATGTCTGTAGGTGCCGTCGGCGTCGGAGGTTCTGGATGGCGCGTGGTCATGCGCGCGGGTGGGCCGTCCGGGGAGGTGATGATCCCTGACGGCGGTAGTGGCGGAACACCGCCTTCCATCCACGGTCCCGTTCAGTTCGACTCTGATGATCTGAAGGTAGTTTTTATTTTCTTTTTTTGCATCGATCTGAAGGTAGTTGACATATTACCCTGAGTAAACTAGTATTGCCACCGTATTTTTATGGTTCACTTGAAATGCCTGTTTACTTGCTACGGCTTTCACTTTCATTGAGACGTCAGACGAAATTCACTGAATTCCTATAATTTGGTAGACACCGAAATATGTGCTACCTTTTAGGTCAAAATATTCTGGTAGTTTCAGTTGTATACAAGAATTCAAATGCCTTTTTTTAAAAATAAAAAAATTCAACTAATTGGTTGAGTTTCAAGTGAAGCGTTTTGGTCCTTTGGCTGAGATGTAAACTAAAATCACTGAAATTCACTGAATTTCAGTAGTAGTTGAAACTTTAATACTCCCTCCGTTCGGAATTACTTGTCGCAGAAATGGATGTATCTAGACGTAGTTCTAGATACATCCATTTCTGCGACAAGTAATTCCGAACGGAGGGAGTAGAACTGAAATACAAAATCTGCTATCCGGCGAAATTATATACTAAAGATTTGCTTATTTCACACGTAGGTCGCAGTACATCCTCTTTCTAATTTGTTGGGGAATGGGTATTATTATCTTGCTAGTACCTGCCTGCATGACAATTGAAATCTAAGACAAAACACCATATGCGAAGCCTACACGGTAGGTTGGTTTACAACTATGTGTGCCACAGTTCGTCTGAACTTTTTGTCCTTCACATCGTGTTAGGTTCCATTCATCGATGATGAAACAAGCCTACAGGATGGAGGTGAAGATACTATTTGGTCTTCAGAGACAAATCAGGTTACTGAAGAAATTGATGCTGAAGGCACGAGCAGAATGGACAAAGAATCATCTACGGGAGAGAAATTACGCATTCTGCCACCACCGGGAAATGGACAGCAAATATACGAGATTGACCCAACGCTCCGAGACTTTAAGTACCATCTTGAGTATCGGTATGCTTCGCTTCTATTGTGTGCACTTTAAACTTTAAATACAATTTACAGTCTTTGATAAGATGTGAATGGCTGCTTGCTGTGACACAAAACTCTTGAAGTTCGTAGTCGCTCTTGTGTGTTCATGGCTCTGAGGTGACATGGTAACCGAACAAAAATAGGAAAGTGGCAAGAACTGCAATGTGAGCTACCGATAAGCACCCATTGTAATTGGGTACACTGATTAATATATGTCTTGATGGGTTCTATGTTTTTTCAGTATCTATGCCAATTGAACAACAATGCCACTTCATTTCCCCTGTGTTGCTTTTGTAAGGATGAAACCCATATGTCCAGATCAAACTGTACTAGCAGTCTCACTGTGCCTTAATGGATCAAAAACAGATACAGCCTATATAGGAGAATACGTTCAGACATTGATGAACACGAAGGAGGCATGGATGTATTTTCCCGCGGTTACGAGAAGTTTGGATTTGTGCGCAGGTGAAATTTCTTGACTAGATAAGTATGTATCTACCTTTTTTCTGTATCGTATCTACATTCCTCTTCCCATGCAGCGCTGAAGGTATCACTTACCGAGAATGGGCTCCTGGAGCAGATGTATGTTCTTCTGACTGTCTGATCGTTTACCTAAGTATACTAGTTCTATCTTTCAACTGCTTGTGAATAATTAGTGCTCATCTGCTATCCTAAGGTTGGGGATTTTGCACTTCCCAGATGAACAGCATATTAAGTTGCACAACTAGCTTTATTAAGAACTAACTCTTGCTTCCAATTGCAGTCTGCAGCATTAGTTGGCGACTTCAACAATTGGGATCCAAATGCAGACCATATGAGCAAAGTATGCATGTAGTTTCACAAATATATAATTTTTTCTTTGTAAATTTGTTTCTTAAGATCTGCTTACTATTTAAATGTGGTTGAATATACACCTTATATGTATTCCGGAGTTGAGCTGTGAATATAGTTGGAAGTGTTTAGGAGTATTAAAGTCACTAGACTCTATTCTTTCACTTGCCTGTTGCACGAGCCCATTAATTACTAGATATCAATGTTGATGATGCTTTTGTTGTATAACGTCAAATTGACAACATGCATGTTACCCTTTTATATAAGTAATGCTGCACAAATATTTTTGATGATTTAGACATGATTTAATGATTTTGGTTATTGCAAGACACTGAGCGGTTTTACATAGTAATGGTATTGGAGTAGGCTGACTGGATAACCCGTGAACTGTAGCTCCATGTGGTTGATATGGATTTACAAATGCTCATATTCAATTTAATTGTTTTCAGAATGACTTGGGTATTTGGGAGATTTTTCTGCCAAACAATGCAGACGGTTCGCCACCAATTCCTCACGGCTCACGGGTGAAGGTTGTTTTCTTCTCCTCGCCAACCGTGTTAGGCTCAGGAACATGTTCTGTATTACTCAGAAGCTCTTTTGAACATCTAGGTGCGAATGGGTACTCCATCTGGGACAAAGGATTCAATTCCTGCTTGGATCAAGTACTCCGTGCAGACTCCAGGAGATATACCATACAATGGAATATATTATGATCCTCCCGAAGAGGTATTTTACTTCGTCTTCTGTGCTTTTAGATTTCAGATATTTTTAATTGGAAAGAAAATTATGATTTGTTTTTCTCACGAAGCTTCCCAAGTGTTATTTCAAGTTGTTCTACTTCTTATTTGTTGTTGGCATCTTAGTTTTCTATTCACTAACCAGTTATGAAATTCTTACATGCATGTGCAGGAGAAGTATGTATTCAAGCATCCTCAACCTAAACGACCAAAATCATTGCGGATATATGAAACACATGTTGGCATGAGTAGCCCGGTATTTCATCTTTACCCTGTATTCCATAAATGAAGTTAGCTATATGCAATTCAAGTTAATTTACAGGTTGTTACAATGGTATTTTTGTGTTGTTGGCCTTCTTTCGTTTTATAAGTAAAAAACTTATCATAAATTTATGTGTTATGCCACTTGGTTAATACAATCTGAAAAATGTAACTGTGGACAATCTAGAACTAGATAATACAAATCTGAAAAAACATTCTGGAATAGTGTCATTTCAGTCAAATAGGATGTTTTGAATGCTCGAGAGAAGTACTAGATTGTGTAGCATCAAAAGCTGGTGTCCATTTGTTCGAACGTTTTACTTGATGTAACTGTGAATGTTACATCTTTTGCTATTAAAGTTCATTTTTTCACTATATTACATGTTTCATCAACAACTTAATTAACCTCATTCCTTACAAACATTTGTATTTACATTTGTTCCTATATAAATGGTTATTTTATATATCAACTTATGAATCCTGAACGTTATAATTAAGACCGATGGTATATCAACGATTGAGATAATTTGGCATATGCGGATGAATTTTGTGGCTTGTTATGCTCTTGTTTTAATAATATAATAAATAGATTATGCTTGTTGGTAGCCTTTTTACATTAACACATGGGCAATTACTTGTTTCTTTGTGCAACCAGGAACCAAAGATCAACACATATGCAAACTTTCGGGATGAGGTGCTTCCAAGAATTAAAAGACTTGGGTACAATGCAGTGCAAATAATGGCAATCCAAGAGCACTCATACTATGGAAGCTTTGGGTAGTTCTCTGGGTCGATTTCTGATTCTTTTAGTTATTTTTTGTCCATGGAACATATTTCAACTTTAGCAACTATACTATTATATTAACTTTTCAGCTATTCTCTTCCTTTTTCTTACTAGTAAAGTATGTGTGTGCAATGCACGTATTAGGTAGGATATTAGTGGCACGTTATATTAGGTAAAATATATTTATGGCACATTGATATTTGCTAAGATATTAATTGCTTTCTTCGCGGGAATGGTAAAATATTAATTACATGACAGATTTCATGGGATAGCGTTGAGTCTAAACATGTTTATAACCAATGATAGTGATAGGTAATTAGAGCGTTAAACATGTTTGGTGCTCAACATTGGAGCGATTTGAACTGCTAGATTACATGATTTGACGGTTGAGATGGTTTGGATCTGCCCCTTTGGGTCTTTTTATATTGGTATAGATGTGAGAGACTGCTGCTTCTTGCTACTTCCTGTGTTCTCATTCTGAGTAGATATCTTATGAGTGGACAACTCTATGTCGACATTCTGGAAGTATCACTGGTTGATTTGGTCTAAAATAACATACTGCACAGATAGCCACATAACAGTGCGATTACACACATAATGACCATGTTTGCATAGAGTGGCGGTAGTATGTTCCTCACCATACTAGCATAATGATTTGTTATATAGGAGTATATCATATTAACTTCTTTTCCAATGACATGGAAGCTGTAACAACTTTCAAATCATATTTGTCTTTTAAGTGCTGCTTTTTTTCCTGTTTGACAATTAATACAATACCACTTTTATGTGTTTTTACTTCTATTGCAGGTACCATGTTACCAATTTCTTTGCACCAAGTAGCCGTTTTGGGTCCCCAGAAGATTTAAAATCTTTGATTGATAGAGCTCACGAGCTTGGCTTGGTTGTCCTCATGGATGTTGTTCACAGGTACTTAATGTAATTTGCCGTTGGCGTGTTAGGTTCACATTAATCTTAATTCTTTATTTCAGTTCCTATGGCCTCTCTCCTAGATTGGAACAGTAAAAGCATCATCCAGTTTGTATAAATTGCTAAAAGAACATTTTACATGTTAAGTATTTTCAATTACTATGAAATATAGAAAATTACATACTTATTGATTTTACGACAGAAGTACTGATCTCACAAATCGAACAATTGGTTGATCACATATCATTTCATACTACAATACAAAAAAATGAATAGAGAACGAGTTAATATTAGCCTTGGTAAAATCAGCAGCTTGTTTGGAAATAAAGTATAGTGATGCCAGTGCAAAGAACAAGGCATCAAGTTGGTTTCAGCTCCCACGGTCGGTGCTAGCTGTCGAGGGTAATTTGCAGGTAGTCGCCCATAGATTTGTGTGGGAGTGGAAAATAACCACGGGTTGTCCGAGGAACACGGGACACACGTCTTACCCACAGGTTTGGGCTCCCCTTGATGCGGGTAATAGCTTTACTCCTTATATGAAATTATCTCAAGATAGATTTCAATTTGGGGTTACCCTTAGGAACTCAACAAGTTAAGGATCAACTCGATGAGTTCTATATGACCGATCTTGACGAGATATCTTGATCAAGCTAAGTAGAAAAATCCAGGCCTTGAGACGTTGAACATGTCCTTCATTTTGGGCTGGATGCCATTGGGCATAAGGTGTTGTCCTTCCTTCATGTGCTTCTTGCAGCGTATGACATAAACTCCTCTAAGTTGGTAGATGCACGGTTCCCTTTGAGGAAATCAGGGGTAGTGCATCTAGGGAAGTTGGTCACCCAGGCATGGATCGTCCAGTCCACGCGCACACGGGCAAACACGGTGAAACCACTTCTCCTCGACACTAGCTAACTAGACATTCAAGCAAACTAAGAATATAACTTATCTCTAAATGAATTGGACAGCCTCCTTGTGCCTACACCTACATAGTACAATGCCAGCTTTGGACCGAACTCTTGTGTTCATGCATGTGCAAATCAGATAGGTTCTAACCATGATTCTAAATAGCGCGATATAGCTCCACTATAGCATGCTATAGCGTTTAGAAGATCCCGCGCTAAGGGACCTTAGTCCAAATACATGATCAAACATTGTACATAGTGCGCTATAGCGTTTAGAAGAGGTCCGCCGCTAAGAGGCATAACTCGCTATTTAAAACTATGGTTGTAACTTTTAATCTATTTTATGTCTTGGTTCAAAGCCCCTTTTTGTTCTGTAGCTTTACCTTTGGGCTGAGATCACCCTTAACCCATTGGTAATCCTGGTTGATTTACTCCATCCTTTCTTGCGTAGCTTTACTTTTGGTTTTCTGTTTCTCACAGTCACGCGTCAAATAATACCTTGGATGGGTTGAATGGTTTTGATGGCACGGATACACATTACTTTCATGGCGGTTCACGGGGCCATCATTGGATGTGGGATTCCCGTGTGTTCAACTACGGGAATAAGGAAGTATGGGACTATAGAACTTCTATTGCCATCTGTCATGTATTTATCCAATAATTAATCTTCCAACTGATATTCCAACATTGTTATCTTTATACAGGTTATAAGGTTTCTACTTTCCAATGCAAGATGGTGGCTAGAGGAGTATAAGTTTGATGGTTTCCGATTCGACGGCGCGACCTCCATGATGTATACCCACCATGGATTACAAGTAATTCATTGCTTGATTGTCCTTGTTCTATCTTGACTACCTGGGCAACTTTGATAAGATTACACCTAGCTAATATTTCCTTTTATGTTATAGTATCAATTTTTATCTGAGCTTGGAACCTAATTTACTTCTTTTTTTTCTAAATTATTGCACTCTATTTTAGGTAACCTTTACAGGGAGCTACCATGAATACTTTGGCTTTGCCACTGATGTAGATGCGGTCGTTTACTTGATGCTGGTGAATGATCTAATTCATGGGTTTTATCCCGAAGCGGTAACTATCGGTGAAGATGTAAGTGTTTCTGTAGTCATCTTTCAATATGAACTTGTTAGAACTATTTGTGGTCATCTTTTTTGTAGTTTAGGCTATTCTGTCCATTCTTACAGGAGGTGCATACAGAAGTTGCTTTAGATTTTGAAATGCAGTGCACATTGTGCCATTACTTTGAAGTAGCTATATCGAGTTGAGACTTGAGAGCCATGGGGAATCAAGTTCCTGACGTGGCATTGCATTAGATAGTGTCAAGTTTCTGAAGTGGAGACAAAAGAAAGAACGCACCCCCCTGCCCAGAACTGTGCTGCAGCGGTTTGTGGCAGCTTGGGCATCGGCAGTGGCCCGAGTCTGCGGTGGCGGCGTGTCTGGCGTCCGGAGGTGCAGCGATTGTGCGGTTGTGTGGCTCAGGCTCGGAGGGCGTGCGGGCTGCCAGGTCCGGCCAGATCTGGCCTCGAGTGGCTTCGTGCGGGACGGTGGCTGTTGCGGGCCCGTGGGCCGAGGTTCGGGTGTGGCTGCTGCTTGCCCGGACCGGGTGGTGCGTGAGGATGCCGGGGCAGCGTCCTCGGGTCGTCGAAGTGGGCGCTTCTCCGGTAGCTTCAGGGGGTGATTCGTCGCAGCGGGTGGTGCACTGGGGGTCGGGATGGAGGCGCTCGGCTGATTGTGGCGCCATGGTGGTAGTGGTTGTTGGCGGTGGCGAGGTGACTGGTGCACACGGCTAGGGTTTCGGCGGATGGACGGACTTGATGCAATGTCTTAGGGCATGGTGAACTTCAGGTAAATACGTAGCACCAACCTGCCGCTGGTGTCCTAAGACGTCGCTATCCTCATTGAAGGCGTTGTGTGGAGCCCCTTTACCTCCCTGCGCATTTGTATCTCGAGCTCTCTGGTGAAAACACAAGCTTTGGATTTGGCCGGAGTGGGCGATGGGCCGGTGGCGGCGTAACCGTCGCTCCCCCCTTGGGGATGTTGTCTTGGAGGTCCAGATTTCTGTTAGGCGTCAGTGGTTGGTGTGGTCCTGAAGGTTCGTCATCGGTTTGACAGAAACACAGCCTCGGGGTTGGTGTGGAAGCAAGAGAGGCAGCTCCGGAGAGTGCATTTGTGTTGCATATGGTGCTGAGTCTGGTCGCTTGGGTAGCAGAGTCGTCGGTTCGTTGGGTACATGACCTCAGGGCTGGTGTGGTAGCAGGAGCGGCGGCTCGGGAGAACGCCCTTTATGTTATAGGGTATCGATTTTGGTCACTTGAGTTACAGAGTGGTCGACTCGTCTCGACAGGTACGTGGCCTTGGGACCGATGTGTGTGTATGTTTGTGTGTTGTTGAGGTTTGTACGCCAGGGCGGCGGCTCCAGGTCGTGTTGTATGGTGTCTGACTCGAGTCGTTAGGGTGACTGAGTCGCCGGCTCATTTGGGGTGCAGCCTTGGGGCTGGTGTGTGTGTGTGACAACCGTTTTTGAGCTAGTTTTTCTTGTTAACCGGTCAATTCTATCCTATATGAAAGGGCAGAGCTTTCGTCGGTTACTCGAAAAAAAATTCTTGCCGTGGAAAACTATTTTCTATTCATTTCATGTAGTGACAACTTTTCTTTTTCTTGAGTGAGACTCCTAACTTTTCATGAAAGTCAGATGAAAATCAACAACTTCTATAAATAAATAGAACTTCCCAGAAATAAGCAACGAATTGTTGGATATATCAGCAATTTTTCAACATGTGAGTGCCTGCATAAAACATGCATATCTCTTAACATAGTGAGTACTACAAACTGACGAACCAAGCACAAGTGGGATGAATGGATCATACCCTCCCGTAGCAAAACTTAGGGGTTAGGGCCGTGGCAACAACAACATTGGCATTGGTGGCCTTCTTCAAGGCACCATTGTTCCCGCCCATGGATTTGGTTGGGAAAGTCAAGAAAGTAGTCGAAGTCATGGATGCAAAAGGACGGAAGGGAGCCATCACGGAGACACGCTCCCCAATAACCTTATTGATATATCCAACATTTGTTAGGGGCACAGCCTCGGTGCATGGTTCTGTTGCGTGGCACAGAGAAAATGCACACGTGTATCACTCCTCTTCTCATGCTCCAATGGGTCCTGGAAGAGAGTTTCTTATATACTGGTCCAAACTCTCCTCCACTCCTGGGGTTGGACTAAATTTCCAACCATTTCATGAAACCACTAATGGGTCTTCGAGATTATGCAAGAGTTATTAATTATATAATATGGTCTAAGATTCATCTAACGTTCAACAATAATAACTTAATTGTTCAACTGAGGTGTTGGTTTTTCATTTGAATTCTCAGGTTAGTGGAATGCCTACATTTGCCCTTCCTGTTCAAGTTGGTGGGGTTGGTTTTGACTATCGCTTACATATGGCTGTTGCCGACAAATGGATTGAACTTCTCAAGTAAGTGTTTCATAATTGGTATGTATATGTTAATATTTTATTGGACAGAAGATCTGACTGTACAGTGTATGTTAATGCAATTAAAATGTTCCTTTGTGTAACACTATTGCACATATGGACTTTCACATGAATGTCCAAAAACATGTATCGTTATTTTGTAGTTTATGCAGTATATAATAACAAAAGTAGAATACACATACTAACTTTAGGAATTCTTATAATGATATTACACTTCTTTAATATGCTATATCCTTACTTGCATCTCTCATCATTTCTATTGTCTCATTGTTTCAAGTTTCTGTTTTGGAACTGTAAAAGTTTGGTTTTGTGTTCTGGTTATTGATGTGAAGTATCTTGTATCTGAAACATGAATTGCAACATTTTATTCTAAACAGAGGAAATGATGAAGCTTGGGAGATGGGTAATATTGTGCACACACTAACAAATAGAAGGTGGTTGGAAAAGTGTGTTACTTATGCCGAAAGTCACGATCAAGCACTGGTTGGAGACAAGACTATTGCATTCTGGTTGATGGACAAGGTAACCACATTATTTGTCCAGACTTTACCTACTACCATTTATGTTGTTTCGTCAATTTCCTTACATCTATGCTTTTTTAAGAATACTTATCTCTCTTGATTTTCCTCCACCACAAAAATGCAAGCTATATTTTTTTCTCAAAAAGTATGCAAAGTTTGTGCCTATGCATTTATAGAATGAAAGTATTTACCAGCCTAAGAATAGGCGACAACCGACCACTCAAGAGAAGTCCACAATCAAACGGTTGTTAGACACGTTACCGAACTACTGTTAGCCTAAATGCCAACCACACAAACGCACTGGGTTGCCCCTGCTCTGGATAGAATCAATGGCCCCTACACTGCCAGTCTCACCTCGGAACCGCCAACCACCCTGGCCGCCTGAATGGTGAACCATCACACATTGCCATATCCTATATCTATTGAAACTTACATCCGCAACCGTACTCGATCGTGCCCCCAAGATGCCACATCACGGGATTGGCACATGGCTGATGCAAGTAGGAACCGCTGGAAGAGCGAAGGCTTGTGTTCATACCAATTGAAGGAAACCTCGAAGAACAAAGTTATCGGAAAGGTATCAACATCAACCGTGCTAATTGGTATTCCTTGACAATGCCCCCAAGGTGGAAACGGTGTTAGGAAGGCGTCACCATCATCATCAGTGACAGTGGGAATATCAAGTGCCCCTAACATTTAAGTGTTCCAGTGTCTAGAAAAAACAATTTTAAATGTTTCAAAAAAAAATTCTTTTTTTGTGAATGTTCATAAAACATGTGTTTGCAACCCCTAAAAAGTACAAATGCAAACTCGAAATACCTATAGGACAACACAAAAGACAAATCTAGATGTGAACATTGTCATTTTTGTTTTTGATTCTATTCATGATGAATTTGTCTTTTTCCTCTAAGTATTTTGACTTCAATTTTTTAGGGGCCATAGACACATCTTATGAACTTTCACAACTTTTTTTCTAGAATCGTTTGAAACATTTAAAAATGATTCTCTAGACTGGGGAATGAGAGTGCCTAAGTGTTGGGAGCACTATATATCCTCCCAGCATCTACATTGTCGGGGATGGTTTTCGTCCGAAGCCGCATGACCACCTCTCACGCCATGGTTGCAGCCCCACAAAGGCTCCTTCACAAAATCGTATCACCACCCACAATCACACTAGCTCGACAGCCTGATTGCCATGCCATTCCCACCAACAAAGACTACCATGCACTTCACATCAGGACCAACATAGACTGACTGCAACGAGCCGGAACATGGTCTAGGAGCCTATGTATTTGGAAACCTATACCTGCAGTGAGGTCCGGATGTACGACAACACCTCTAGAGCACACATCATCAACCCTGGGTAAAGCATGACAAATGATGCCAGGTACATTCATCTATACATGTCGCAAGATGACGCTGGATGGGAACTAAGAGCATCTCGAATAACTTGTAGAATGTTAGTTTGTTACAAAACATAGTAACCTCATCAGCCAATAAGCTAACCTACAAATACTCCAATGGAGGGTATTTAGCTTGTTGAATAGGAGGTGAGAGGATATATAAGATTGCTCCTAGGTATCGCTAAGTGATGTAGGGCAAGCCCTATGGTTTGTCCCAATCTTCACAATTTGTAGGTGGTAAAGGGGAAATTCAGAAAGAACACATAGATCTAAAGTGGAAACACTCAAATAATGTTCTCATCACACATGTCCTCTCAAGGCATCCAAGTTAATATACACATATAGATTCACACACAACAAAGGTAAGGGTAAAAAGGATAGAGTTCCCAAATCTCCAATAGGTGGGGCCTTGCAAGATGCTCTTCTCCAAACCCTAATAGGGTGGAGGTCTTATGATCTCTAGGATGATATACAAGGAGCAAGCTCTCTCAAGTTCTAGTTTAATGCTTTGCTAACCCTAATTTGAATACATGGTACAATTTATATAGCTTAGGGATGAAGGGGGTAGGTAGGAGAGTGATACATGTCCACTTGACCCGATTTGCATGCAAGCATGGGATGGAAAGTCCGGGTTGCAAGCCTAACAGTCTGGCCATTGTAACTCTGTCCAAATCAGGGCTTCCGCAGACGTTGCTCGAAGGGCTCACTCCAGGAGCCGGATAGTCTAGGCTCCAAGCTGGATAGTCGGCTTCACCAATTTAGCTTTTGTTGCCTAGCGCGTGGTAGCTGG